>NW_018164891.1:282077-316396 GCF_001263595.1 Phalaenopsis equestris
TTATCTCTTCAGCAACATATATATATATATATATATAGGGAAAGCAATCTCTCCTAAATTATAAACATAACAAATATATATAACCTAAAATAAGAAAAGAACTAATTCTAAAATTTTAAAAAAAAGACATAGCATAGGAAGGGAATAAAATAATCAAGAGTTTCTTAAGATATCTCAACCAAATTCTCCATAAATTCTTCTCAGATTTCTACATTATATCTGATCATGGATCATTTATAGGAACTTCTGTTCTTCATGTTTTTACGTCAGGGTTATATTTCATCACTTATGCTCGTGTGTTCTTATTATATGCACTAGAACTTCTACGAGATTGTAAGGAGTAAAAGTGTAGCAATCTTTAGGATAGTTCTGATTTTTTTTTTTTTAGGTAGGGTTGTTCTATTATTTTAGTTATGATCACCTATTATAAATAGAGGTTTATTTTAATAAGAGGCAAATTCTTGCCCTTAGCACTTTCGAGTGCAGCTAAAAAATTATTTCTCCTCTCCTTAATTTTTCAAGGTTCTATTTCCAAGATTCTACAACCCTTAATATGCTCCCTCTGTCAATAAGAAGAGTTCCATAAAATTGGAAGCACGGGAGAAGTTTTCTGAAAGAAATATTAACCTGGAACTAACTCATCTATCTTTATAATTTGAGACCATGAAAATTTAGCCCTAATCACTACCTTAATAACTTGCTCACATAATAAAATTAAACTAGACAAATTTAAAAATATGAATAAACTGCACCACCTTCTCTAAAAGAAGAAAATGGAGAAAAAAATTAATATTCATGTTTGGAAAAGCCAATAACACAGGAAAGTAGCATCAAACAATAGAATGTTTAATTTCAGCTTCCAGAAAAAGGTTCTGAACGTAAGAAAAGAATTTGCTACAGTGGGATAAGCTGGTTTAAGGAGTTTCTTGAGATAGAAAATATAAAGAATCCAGTGCAACAATCTTAAAGCATATATAGTGCAAATAGGGTACCTTTAGACTGATGTACACCTTTGACAGCCTCAAAATTTTTGTAGGTATATCCGACAAAACTTATATCTTTAGGAGTTAGTAACATCTGCAAACAAAATCAACAACTATGCATGTACTAAAAAGATCAAATACAAAAAACTTGAAGATGATGAAGAAGACCATGATGAATGAATCCGTGCTAGAATTTTCTTGCTAAATGCCCAAACAAAGAAATACCCAATCAGAACATCCGAATTTCGCATCAATGTACAGAAAAGGGCAAAGGAAGGCATTTTACAAGGTTGATAGCTTTTGAAAGCACATTGCTAGATTGAAAGATCTTACCTTCCTATAGGGTCCGGAACCCGTCCTTGCTGGAGGAGGATCCAACTGGTATATGATTCATCAAACAAAGAAAAAATACTTGATAAAATAATTTATCATTAGAATTTGAGCAGTGAAACACAATTTAATTCTTAATTTTTTTTAAATTTTATTCTTAAAATTATTTATTTAACATAATAGAATCCTTTGGTAGAGCTCAATATCTAACAACCTATCAAATACTAAATTTTTAGGACAACGGTGGCATACAAATGAGGAAAAATTACACAACAAATATAAACAAACCAAGACAAATATAGACGAGAGAGACCATGCAACCAGATGAGAAAACAAATTATGCAGGGCATCTACCATTAAGAAATAGGCTATTATATAGATCGACAAAATCATCATACTTCATCAAACTTCAGAAAGTTCTGAGTGTCAAGCTCGCTGTTAACCTCAGGTTTAAATGCAGCATCCATCTCATACAGCTTATCCCATTCTACACCTTTAAACCATGGATGAGCCTGAGAAGAAATAGATTGAAGCAACATTAGCAAAGTCAAATATCTAGACTTCAATAAAAAAAGGGTGGGGCAGGGTAAGCTGGCTTCTTGCCTTTATTTGGTCAGCTCCCCGACTGCCAAGCCTATGTTCAACATCGCAGAGTAGTCTAGAGATGAGATCTTTCGCCTCAAGAGAAATTTTTGCATTTTCTGGAAACTTCAAATGATTTTTCCAGTGTACAATCTGTCAATAACAGTAAAACAGTGGGATGAGTAAAAAATTTCTTCATTCTAAAGCAAATTAGGGGAGAACTATGCAATGCCTGCATAATTTTATATAAATATGAATGCACCAAGTTCAGAGCATGCATGCCCATGAGTATAATTAACCAAAGTATCATTTGTCCCTTAGTTTACGATGGTAACGAAGTGATCAATAAAGTAGGACAAAGAATATTTAGTTGACAAGCCTATAATCTTAAGAATTTGGACTTGAATGAAAATAAAAAAATTTTGCTAGCATAATAGTAATTGTTGGATCCTGATATATCTGTAGTCATCCCGCCTAGGAAAGAGCAATGTGAAAAGAGAAGAACAGGTGAAGAGGTAGAGACCAAAAGGAGAAGAGGAAAAACCTCTCGTGATTTTATTTTTCTAAATAAATTATTACAAGGATTTCGGCTCTTCCAGGGAAGTAGGAAGAATTCTCACTTAAGAGCTCTCCAATACCTCATGACTGCCACCTATATTTACAGATTGAGATGGCCCAAGGTATGCCGTATACAGCGGCATATGGCAAATAAAAAGTACATTGTACAGGAATAAAATATGAAACAAAGTAACCAACAATGTGAACTGTGTCTTGCCAGCCTATTTGGTCCTTGGGGAAATTGAATTATCGCAAACGGAAAGCTAATGTCTATGATTATTAGACTATTGTAGATAAAATCATGCTCACATATTGTTGGGTTGTTGTAAATGAAAAGATCTTGGCCACAAAATATTTCAATGCTCCCCCCTGAGATGTATATGTTAATCATGTCTAACTTCTTGAAGCCTTCGTAAGAATAGCTGTAGTTTAAGAATTTATTGGAATATAATTTAGTTGGTCACTTTCATTTTCATTATTTTTCTAAAATGAAATGTCAGTCTGTCTTAATATGTATAGTCGCATCATCATGGACAATTTTTTGTACTAATTGTATCAGTCTGCTGTCACAATACACAACTGGAGATCTTTTTTACTCAAGAATTTAATTCTTTTAGTATTTTTTAACAATATTCCTTCATAAATTTTTTTTATTGAGAAAGATGATTCAATATATTCCTTCATAAATACCATGAGCACTGTCATATATTCAGCTTTAGGCCTTTTTAAGATCACAAGCTATTTTTTATTTCTCCATGTTACCACTTTTTTCATACATTTTCTTGATGTCATTTCGAGGTATTTTATAAAGCAATTAACAACTCCTGTGGCTTTCACTAGGGTTTATTCATATATTAATTTACTATACTAATAAAGAACCTAATATCAGGATGGTTAAGAAAGAGTAAAATGATTTCGTCCACAAGGCATTAATACCAACCTTTATCAATGAGCGTGCAATTAGTGGTGATTCCAATTCTCTTTATTATATCCATTAAAGTTTCTAGTAGATTACACCTAAGCATTTCAGTTTTTTTGTAGTAGATCAAGAATACACTTCATTTGAGAAATAAAAATATCTTCCATTGATCATGTCACTTCTATATCAAGAACTTTTACAAAATATTCTCTTTCCAAAAAGCATTTTATTTTAGTAAGTGCTTCCTCAAAATCAACAATCAATATAATATGATCCACATGCAGGATCAAAATCATCTTTATTTCTCCATTTAAGTGAGCATTTGATAAATAATATGATCATTTTGAATATTAGCGAACCCATACTTCTCAACATATTTAGAGAATTTGCTGAAGTTGGCAGTGGGAGATTTGCTTAGGCCATACATAGAGTTTGTCTAAGTCAACATAACCTATTGCTGTTTCTAGAATTTTTTTTAATATATATGGGATCTTCATGTGAACTTCCTTCTCGAGGTCCCGTTAAAAAATATCAATATTTTTCAAGTCATGTTGATGTAAAGCGAATCCAAATTTGCAAAAAGTGAGCAAATTTTAAATTGTGTTGAATTAGCAACAACTAGAAAATTTGTAGATAGTCAATAAATAGTATATGGTTGAGGGAACCTTTTTGCAACAGGTCAAGATTTAAATTTATCAATTCTCTCATCTACTTAGTTGACTGAAAAGAAACATTTACATCCCAATGATTATTTTTTTGGTGTAATTTTCATTAATTTTTCATGAACCATTCTTTCATAAATACAAGATTTCTTCCGTTACAGCTTTCATCCACTTGGAAATTGTGAGACCTTCATGAATTTTGTTTGGAATCTATATTTATCAAGAGAAGAAATAAAATCAAGAAATCCAAGTGAATAGCATTTATAAGCCATGAAATCATAAATGGGCGTTTGGTACATGACCTCAATTCATTCCTTAAGGCAACAGAACAGTAGAGATCGAAACCATTATCTGAGAATTTATTCACACAATTTGGTGCTTAATTGGTATTTATTCACACAATTTGGTGCTTAATTGGTCGTTAAGCTAAATTAGGACTTTTGGGTGTGCAAGTGATACATTGATTGTGCGAGTAGGTACTCGCGCTGCATTTCCCTTTTCATCTTGAATCAGGTAGTAATTTTACTCTTCTCTTTTTGATGTCAAAGAATCTTCAAGTTCGCTCATCATTGAGATGCACCATTCCTAAACTTGTTGGTGACTAGTTTTACCATTCCAACTATGGGGACGTCCTCGCACTCAAAGACGCATTCCAAGATCCAGAGTCATTCAATGAACTAATCCGGATTTGGGCATCACTATGCACAAACTTATTTCCAACTCCAATCTCTCTATTCTCCATGGAAGCAAGTAAGATCTCATGTGGCCATCAAAATAGGGCAATTCCATATTTACTTCAAAATTATGGTTTCTCCAATATTTCATGCCAAATTTTTGGAGTAATGATTCTTCATCTTGAAAATCGACTAGAATTCGTGTGACCCCTTAGGATGGTCTCCTCTTCATAGCAGCAAACCTTTACTACAGTTGGAGAATTTCCGTCTATGTATCCTCCCTAGCCTAGAAATCTCCTAGACACCTATTTGTGGATTCCTCATAAGCAAAATTGTACCTTTTTCCCTCAATCCGGTTTCCTGCTATTATCTCTTCAGCAACATAACTAGGCTTTGGACTGGGTTGGTGGAAGGTGTGTAGGAGTGATGTAGGGCGACAGAAAAATTTTGGTTGGAGGTAGGGCTACGTATGGATGTGAAGCGGGGGTCGGAGGAGCGGTCGGTCCTCGAGGGAGGGTGGGCTGCCGCCCCCTCCTTCCCTTTCTTCCTTTCCCTATTCCCTTTTTCCTTCCTCTCTCTTTGCCTTTTCTTCCTGCTTTCTTCCTCACATTTCCTTTCTCTCCCTCTTAATCTTTCATTCCAAAGCACTTTCGTATTTTAAATCTCTTCCTAAAATCTGAAAACCTAAATATATTTTATTATCCTTCTTTATTTTCAATACCTAAAATAAGTCTATCCTCTTTAAAAATATGGGATGATGTGCTTAGAGTTAGGGGTGTCTTATTTTTGATATATGAAATCGGATTTTAGCCTTGGTATTTTCCCCTTTGACAGTTGTATTCGACGTCAAGGTAGTGCTCCGGTAGTTCCTCATCTGAGATAGTGATCGTCTCCACGTGTACGAGTGGTGCTCTGGCTACAGCTTGACCCCGACAAGATATTTATCTATCCTTCCACCCTTCTCACTGTTGTCCACCCACTTTTCAGCCCTATAGCAGACCACCACACCTCTTCCCCAACAAACGCCAGCTACTGCCCTCCCTCCAACCTACTAACAGCCTTCTTCCAGCAAGGCTGCAACTCCTTATACTCCATCCTAACACTCAGCCGCCCTTTTTGAAGAACGCAATCTTGCAGTCCACCTGTCCAGAATTCTTCCCAGCACTCAACCGTCCCACTTCCAACAGTTCGCCTTGCTGTCCAGGCTTTTCCCATTGCTGCCAGCACTTCCCCGCTCATTGTCCACCCTCCGAATATGCTAAAGAGCCTTCATTTTCGCTACCCCACCTTCCCAGCTTGCTGCGCCACCTTCTAACCTACCTACCAACCGCCAAACAAACTTTCCCGCCTCCTTAACCTGTTACCTCCCTTCTCCAGTTCACCTCCCAACCCTTGTTGACCCTCTCCCGCATCTACGCTTGCTGTCCCCATGCCTCCGGACCCACTTGGCCAACCTCCACCACACTTGGGACACACTTTCGAGGTGTTAGCTTGTGTCTTTGTGTTTGTTTATTGTTTATTTTATGTTTTGAAGAGTACTTGTAACATATTTCAAATTCGATAATAAAATTTGTGTTTCTTTTGTGGTTTAGGTTTTCTCCTCATATATCATTTGGTATCAGAGCTAGCTCAATTCTAGTCTCATCCTAGGGTTCTAGCATCTGCCCTACCCATTCTACCACACCAAATTTTTTTGTTCTTTATTTTGTATTTTATTTTCTCTTCTTTCTTTGTTTCTTCTTTCATTCCTTCCACAGATCCCAAAACCGTCAACTATGCCGCCAAGAAAAAATATGTCCGAGCCTACTGAGTCCAACAAAGACTTACGGATATTGAAGAGAAAATCCAATGGGAAGTTACCATTGATCATGATCTAGAAGGTCGAAGGGAAGAAAGAGAAATGTGAAAATGAAGCAGAAAACACAACGGTGATCCCTACCAACTTACTACCGCAAAAGTTGCAAACTCTAGCTTCCAAAGAGAAGAGACCATATCACCAAGCGACCCACCCCCCCCTCAGACTATTATCTAGCAAAACCAATCCGCAAGTCCGTCGCTAAAATGTTGCAAGTGCCACGGATTCAAACATGAGGAAACAGAATTGACAATCAGGAGAGTGATCTATTTCACGACGTAGGGCGTTGTTGAAACATGGGGTGAGAACACCGCAGACATTGAAGAGCAGTTCAAACGAGAATTTTTTATCCGATGACATCTTCCCCGAGGAACTCCATTATTAGTGGATACATTCGATGTCTTTTCTCCATGTGATCAAAAGAAGCATGCGATTTTTTATCAGATTGTGATTCCTACTCTCCTAAAAGATGGAAAACTTATTGTTGAGCTATACAAAGGTCACATTGATCAGAAGATGTCAGAATTTAAAATTTCAGTAGATGAACTTAGTAAAGACCGATTGAAAGCTTCACGGGCGGTCACACTTCCAGCCCTCTAGTGTTCCACATGAAGAGATTAAAAGTCAAGGTCAAGCTCATGTAATTGGAACAAATCAAAAGAAGTTAGTTCTCCAAAACTTCAATAGTCAGAGGGAAGACTCAGAGGATAATAAGAATCATTCATCAACCAAACTGTTAGAAACCCTTAAACCTGCTGAGGCCCACCTTGTCATAGATGAGAAGCATATGAGATATTTATTTGCTCAAAATTTGGCCAAGGAGAAATTACGCCGATGTGTGCCTTCAGCTCAGATTATGCCAAACCAAAACAGAGCGATAAGGAGGTATGCTCGAAGATGGGAGAAACTCCTCAGATGCTTTGGGAGTCAAGGCAGTCATCAGTGGGATCCAGTAACAGCCACAGAGAACTAAAAGCCTCGACAGATGAAGTAAAAGCCCCTCCAACCTCAGGAGACTGACGTAGAGCTCGGGGGAGGACCGACCGGTCCTCAAGGGAGGGGGGCCGTGCCCTCTCCTTCCCCTTCTTCCTTTCACTCCTTCCCTTTTTCCTTCATTTCCATGTCCTTTTCTTCCTCCTCCTTCCTTCCTCATATTTCTTTTCTCTCCCCCTCAATCTTTCCTTCCTAAGCATTTTTCTATTTTAAATCCTTTCCTAAAATCTGAAAAAACTGATTATATTCTATTCTCCATCCTTATTTTCATTACCTAAAATAAGTATAGCCTCTTCATAAATATGAGATGTGTGCTTAAAGTTAGGGGTCGTGTTTTTTATATCTAAAATCAGGTTTTAGCCTTGATATTTTTTTTCTTTCGAGGGTTGTATATGACATCGAGGTAATGCTCTGACTGTCCCTCATCCAAGGTGGTGATCTTCTCCACGGGCCCGGGTGGTGCTCCGATTATAACTCGACCCGGATGAGATATTCATCTATCCTTCCACCCTTCTTGCTACTATTCACCCTCTTCCCGACCCTACAGCAAGCCACCACACCTCTTCCCCAACAACCATCGGTTGTTGTCTCTAACCTACTGCCAGCCTTCTCCCGACAGGCCGCAACTCCCCATACTCCATCCCAACATTCAGCTGCCCTTCCTGAACAACCCAATCTTGTTGTCCACCTGCCCAGAATTTCTTCCAGCACTTAGCCGACCCACTTCCAACAGTCTACCTTGTTGTCCAGACCTTTCCCAGCACTGACAGTGCTTCCCCGCTCGTTGTCCACCATCTGAAAGTGCTGACAAACCTTCCCTGTTGTTGCACAAATTCCCAGCTTACTACCCCACCTTCCAACCTGCCTCCCAGCCGCCCAACAAACCTTCTCGTCACCTTAACCTGTTTCATCCCTCCTTTAGTCTACCTTCTAACCCCTGTCGGCCCCTCTCCCATATCCACACTTGCTATCCCCAAGCCTCCGGATCCACTGGGCCAACCTCCACTGCCCTTGATACACTTTCGAGGTGTTGGCTTGTGTATTTATATTTGTCTGTCGTTTATTTCATATTTTGAAGAGTCATTGTAATCAATTTCAAATTCGGTAATAATATGTATTTCTTTAGTTGTATGGGTTTTCTCCTCCGGTATCAGGATGGATGTTGGAAAAACTAGGGTAGGACTACGAATAAGCTAGCTCTGATACCAAATGATACTGAAGTTAACCTACAATATAATAAAGAAAAGTGAATATTATTACTTAAAGCAAATAGATAGTTATAACCAATACATTTGAAAGGAAAAATACAACCCGACACCCAAAAATCTAAAATAGCAACAGACATCACAAACACTAAACTAGTGTGCAATCCGGGATGGTGGAGGTGGTCATTGAGGGTTTTGGAAGGTGGTGCGAGGGTGGAAAGGCGGTTTTCAAGCATATAACAATAAGGTGGTTGTTTCGTCGGTGTCAGGCAGCCAAAAAACATAAGGAGCGAAGTGGAAGGGCTAGCTCTGATATCAAATGATACCAAAGTTAACCTACAATATAATAAGAAAAACAAATATTACTACTGAAAGCAAATAGACAGTTACAACCAATACATCTGAAAGGAAAAATACAACCCGACACCCAAAAATCTGAAATAGCAATAGACATCACAAACTCTACGACTAGTGTAGATTTTGCGATGGTGGAGGTGGTTATTGAGGGTTTTGGAAGGTGGTGCGGGGGTGGAAAGACGGTTGGCAAGCATATAACAGTAAGGTGGTTGTTTCTTCAGTGTCGGACAACAGAAAAACAACAAGAAGCAATGTGAGAGGCCTATCCAGAGTGATGGCAGTAAGGGAGGGTTGAAATGGTGGCGGCAACAGAGAAGAAGGGTTAGACAGCAGCAGCAGAGAAGATGGGGGGTTGACACAAAAATGACGGCGAAGAGGAAGGGCTGGAAGGAGGAAATCTGCCAAAAAAAATAGCAAACAAGCATTGTTCTGGGCGGCTACAGTGATAGAGGGCGGCTGACAGCGACGTGGAGAGGATAGTGAAGGGCATAAGGAAGATAATCACCACATGGAGACCAAGATACAACTGAAGCACCATCGATAATCCTAGGATACAGCCCTCGAAGAGAAAAAGAGACTTCGGAGGCTGCCCCGATACAACATACACGAAAAACTAACCCTAGACTCCTATGAAAATAAATATATAATAATAGGTTGACTAGGAGAGCCCCAAGAGGACCGGCCAACTCCTCAACAAGGACAAAACATGGACCTGCCTGGTTCAAAAACTATAATCAGGTCGCGGCTTCGTTCGCGGGATGCAGCTTCATCTGTGGGACTCTCGTGTCGGGAGTAGGAGGCGCTCCTACGTCATAAAGGACTCAAGATCCCCGTGTATGCTGAATTGAAATTGGGACAACATTCCCTTCAATGAGAACTGAAGCGGCAAATTTCCCTTCTGTTGCTAGACAACCAACCTTGTGGGCTCTTGCTTATCATATGATTGTGAGTAGTGTTTAATTTGTGTTATAGTATATGTTGCTTGGAACCTGTTTTGAGACTTTTGGGTTATGATTTATGCAATAGAAATTGTTTTCTCCAATTCTTTTTTTACAAGTGTCGTATCCTTATATCTTTCTCAGGTATTGAGTTTGTAGTTTGATTGTATCAAGATGGTAATCACTCTCAAACATTTGGAGTCCTTATACTCTACCAGTTTCATTGTCGACCTGAAGTTTTCTTATTCCAACTTGTTGTCCAGCAAACGAGAATCCCAATTTATTTGTTGTCATCATCTTTTCAACATCCTTCTCATCCTACAACCTATCTAAACCCTCTCTTGATCATCCCATATGATTTAATAACCTAGATTGGTATCAGTATTTTGGTGGATAAACAACCCATTACTTGAGCATGCGCCTTACGAGGAATCATTATTTAGAAAATAGAATCAGGTTACATTTATGCAGTACCACCTATCCTTTTTAGCTCAAATCATTAAAATTACAACGATTATATGAGAAATTTAAAAAAAAAAAAATTGTCTCAAATGAGCTTGAGAATTGTTAATAAATTGCTATCAAGATTTGGCCCTAGAAGCACAAAATCAAGAGTCAAATATTTTCATAAAACTATGAAGCCTAATCCAACCCCATATGATAGCAACCTATCTACAACCTGGATATTATAATTTTTATGACATGATTTGTAATTGTGGAAGATATTTTGTCTTCGATCATATGATCTAAAGCTCCCAAGTCTACTATCTACATATTAAGTAATTTCCTTCTTGCCGCGCAAAACAAGGGCAACCAGAGTATCTTTTTAAATAACCAAATTTATTTTAGTCAAGATTTGAAATAAGCTTTTACTAAAAAAAGCCTTTATTTCTTTGGTTTGTTGTCCACATGTTTGAACTAAAAAAGGATAGCTATAGCGACTTAACTTTTCTGTTATTTATCTGCGGAAATTTTCAGTCCAGTATTCTGTCAAAATTTTTCATGTTTTGTATCTGGGTTCTCCATTTTGAAGTCCATTTACAGTGTTGGAAATGCAAGCATCTTGACCACTAGCTTCTTTGTGGTTGTGCAACTTGCCATCATTCTCTTCAAAGTACTTGTCATCATCTTCTTTCCAAGAGAATCCTTCATATGTGTTTTTGTTATCTTTGTTGGACGAAGATCGGCTTTTAATATTGGTGAATGGCCAATTGATAAAGGAGAAGAGATTCCATATTGAAAGACTATTTAGCCTCAAGAGGAAGTAAAACCATAACTGCTCTGATATCCTTCTGAAAATTAGAGTGAAGGAGGACAGAAAAAATGGAAGATTGCTGATACGATCCTACATCAAAATCTGCATGCTTTTCCACAGAAACTTGGGCAAACACAATATTTCTTCAAAAATTCAAATAACTTAATAAGAATACAAAGATAAACACCTAAAAGTTGAGAGGTAAGAAATCTCTTCCAAACCCTAAACCTAAGATACATAATTCAATCTCATGTATAAACATACCCAACAATAACAAAAATAAAAGACTAAATTGCCCTTAGAAATACAAAAGACAAATTTGTCCTTAGGCTAGGTGCCAACGTAGCATGACTGTAGAAAATAAGATGATAAGTTTTATATAAGTAGATAGAGAAGTAATTATTAAGGAAATGAACAAATTTTACAATCAATCTTTAATTTTATAATCCAGAATTAACTGTATAGCAGAAATGGAATGCTAATGTCCACAAATTGATAGATTGTTATTGATGAAAAGTAGCTATCCCCAAATTGTTGGATCTATTATAGACAAAATTGTAGAAGGAAAGCTACTATCTATGAGTTGTTGTAAATGAAAACTATTGTCAACGAATTCCTGCGATACTGAGATGGAAAGATATTGGCAACGAAATCACAATTATTTCAATATAATAAAATATCAACTGATTATGATGGATAAATTACAATCAAGCAAATGATATTATAATAAGATCTATTAATTTATGATTAAAAAATGATTTTCATAGATAAAACAAATTACAAACTACAAAAAAGGAACCTAAAAAGTATAAAAATAAAATTCAAATTAATACTGTTAGCAAAAATACTCCATTGATTTTAAAGATCATCATTGCAAGGTTGCACTGGAGATGAATTGCAATAATTTCATCCAGCTAGTTTTAGAAAGTGAATAGCTTCAAAGCAGAGAATAAAATACAAGCGAGTTCCTCAAAGATAAAACAGAGAATTTTCATTAAAATCAAATACAACTGGGAGGGGGGGAAAAGCCTGGAATTAGCACAAATTACCTTTCGACAAGTTGTTATTGGATCATCAGAATAGAAAGGTGGATAACCAATCAGCATCTCATACATTATAGCACCCAATGAAAACCTGAAGAAAGTTCATCAGAGAAGAAAATATGACAAATCAAACCCTATATTTTAAAGCATAATAGCTTAAGTTTCTATGCAATCGCAAAGTAATGACGCAAATTAAATTATGCAGTAATATTAAAAACAGACTGCACAAAATAAACATAATGATAATCATGTGCACAGATTCACTGTTACAGGCCCTTGAATCTAGATTTCTACCATCAACTATGCTTTCAACCAAAGTAAATTTCCAATGTTAAATAAAGAAAAAAATGCTCAAAATAATCCCCTGGATATCAAGGAGTTTTAAAGTGTTCCAATTTTGTCCCAAACTATTGAAAATTGATCTAAATTAGTCCTTAGACCGAATTTCATGGTTAAATTTTCAAATAAATAATAAATTATTTTAGCATTAAATTAATGAGGGATAAATCATATTTGTTTGTAAAAAATTGTTTGTCTCCTCTTTGGTTAAAAATATTCTTGTACTATATTAATGGGTAACAAATTATAGCAAAAATGAAAAAAATTAAAACCTATAGGAACGTAAATCCCATTTTTCCTTTGCTTCGCCTTGAATCCGATTAAAAACTAAAGCACGCGAGAGGGCTGGAGGGAAAGACAAGGTTATCTGCTGCTCCTTCGATAAAATCCTCTTTTCTTTCACACATTGATGGTCACGTCAATGTCTATTTTAACTTGCTCCAAGTGCAACTTCTCGAGGTCTAACCGATGTGGGTTGAAGTAGGGCTTTCATCGTGGTTTTTGTAGGTCAAAACCAAGGCCGCGATCAAACTGGCAAAAAATACATGATGCAACAACGAAAATTTGACCTAAAGACTAATTCGGATATATTTTTAATAATATATTAGTATGAGACTAAATTGGAGCATTATAACTCATGGGACAAAATTGGTCACTTGTTGATAGTCAAGAAACTATTTTAGGTTTTTGCTATTAACTAAATCTTTTCATTCATTCTTTTCTCCTCTTAGACTCGAAGGAAATAGCCATTTAAATGTCATGAAGAGGCGCGCGCGCGCGCACACACACACCCACACACACACACACACACACACACACACACATATATATATATATATATATATATATATATATATATATATATATATATATATAATTCTTAGTAATAGATTCCATCTCACCAGAGGGAGCTGAGAGGTAAAAAGGCGCCTTCCCTCCTAACTCTGTCTAAATCATGGTTGAGAGCGGGACCTCTCTCCCTTCCAATTCCCGCCCAATTGTGATTGGGTGCAGAGGGTGCTTTATACCTAATATTTTGCTCAGCACCAGCTTCAACGTACCTAAAGTCCCCTAACCATGCTTTAGATGATCGAAACTAATATATTATGAGGACATGACGCTAATGAGAAAGGCACAAAGAATCTAATAGGAACGCCGATCAAAGAGATAAGTGAGGGTTCAAAAGAACACACCACGAAGGGAAAAAAGATAAATAACAAAAAGTGAGGACGAGTTGTATGAATGATTGTGCGCGCTCATTAAGGCACAAGCAACGAAAAAAATATGCTCATAGGCTAGACACTAATGACTGCTACGGATGACAAAAAAAGGTGTAGATGAGCGCAAGCACATCAACAAGTGGGAGGTGAGTGATCAAGTGCAGACAAAGCAGCTGAGTTGGATGTGGCAATAAGCAGTGCACAAGCAAGAAATAGGGCCCGTACACAACCAAGCGTGTGGGCAGAGTGACCGAGTAGGAAAGAGTGCAAATGCACGCACAGG
Source organism: Phalaenopsis equestris (assembly GCF_001263595.1). Taxonomy (NCBI): domain Eukaryota; kingdom Viridiplantae; phylum Streptophyta; class Magnoliopsida; order Asparagales; family Orchidaceae; genus Phalaenopsis; species Phalaenopsis equestris. Next base: position 296,274 of record NW_018164891.1, read on the forward strand.
CAGGCAAGTACAAACATATGAGTGGGTGTAATGAAATTGAGGGGAACAATAACTAGCTCCAATCTAATACCATGTAAGAGTAGAAGAAATTTGATTTATATCATACTGACTTAGAGAATAATTCATATAGAAAAATTGAGAAAATACAAAAAAAGTATAAAATAAAGAAGAAAATATCTAAGGCTGTGAGGGATAAAAAAAAATAAAGAGAAACATATCTAGAACTAATTAGCCAATTAATATTTTTCCTATAATTCTATTTCCAATAATGTACTTTCTAAGAACTTTAGTACCATCATTAGTTGTTAACACATCTTAAACTAAATTTCAAAAGTGAAGCAACATAAAATAGCATCTACTAGAAACTAAACACAATTTCAAGAATAAAAATCAAGCTTGGTTTGCATCAACAAACCAGTCACACTCCATGCCATATCCCTTCTTTAGTAACACCTCTGGGGCAATGTAATCTGGAGTGCCTACAGTAGAAAAGGCCTGCAGTAAAAAATCAAAAGAATGAAAGTTCAGCTTCATAATCCGCAGGAGAAAAGGACAAGAAATTAACATCATAACAACATGAAAAGAAAAGTAGGACCAATCTGTTGATACCAATTTTCTCCTGTTTATCTGCCAATGCTGTAGCTGTTCTTGGGGGCTTCTCCATCTGCCACCGGTGGCTGTGTCTGGAAAGGCACCGTCAATGTCCATCGATTCCCTGAGGTCTTCATCTCTAATAGGTTCATTTTCATTCAAAGTTGAAAGAGTTCTATAGTCAATTGGCTTGCACAGGCCAAAATCAGAGAGTTTCATGTGCCCATTTTTATCTAACAGAAGATTGTCCGGTTTGATATCTCTGCATGTCATTAGATTGAATAGAGATCAGATAGATAATATATCTGTGTTTGAAGGCTCCAAAATTAACGAAACAAACCTATGAATGTAATTATGTTTATGAATGGACTCTATCGCCAAAACACTCTGGGCGATGTAGAATCTAGCAATATTTTCAGTCAAGGTATCCTCTCTTATAAGCAGAGTCATCATGTCACCTCCAGGAAGATACTCCATGATTAGGTACAGGTAATCAGCATCTTGAAATGAGTAGTACAATTTTACAATACAATGGCTTGCAACTTCAGCAAGTAGATTTCTTTCAGCTCTAACATGTTCAACCTGCAAAATTAACAAAAAGAGCCATGACTTATTAACTGTAATTTCAGCATTCATAAAGAATACCAACTTCTCATGTATCTCACCTGCCCTCTGCTAAGCATTTCAGACTTCTTAAGCTTCTTCATTGCATAAATATTACCTGTGGACTTCTCACGGCAAAGCCTAACCTGTAAGAAATACTACAGTAAGCCTCCAAGAGCTCCATGGATGGCAAAAGTACAATATAAGAAAAGATATAGTAGCTTGAACAACTCCATCTTCATCAACTTTGTTCAGGAAATCAAAACCAATGTGTGAAAGCCTCCAAGCATGACCAAAGTTTATTTTGAATATTTCATGACTACAAAAAGGAAATGAAAACAATACAACAGTGGACAAAAATACAGACAATACACAAAAAATGGAATTCCAAACCTCTCCAAACGCTCCTCTTCCTATGATGTTTAGTAGATCAAAATCATCAACACATATCTTATGTCTCTTTAGTCGCATGTACTCTGTTTCCTTTCGTTCTAGGTCCTTGATTATTTTCATTTGTTCCTCCTGCGAAACTTGTGAATCCGCTAACTTCCTCTCAAGGACCCATCTTCTGAAATAAGTAAAAGCTAGTCAACAACAAGTAGCAAGTGGCTTAAGAAAACACAACGTATAACTTCCTCTCAAGGATCCATTTTCTGAAATAAGTAGAAGCTAGTCAACAACAAGTAGCAAGTGGCTTAAGAAAACACAACGTAGTCAAGTATAATTTCAGCATATGCAGAAAATATTCTGTAAGTTACACATGCATGAAGTTCTTCCTGCAGCTGATTCCATTTTAACCGAATTTGATAAAGTTGTTTTTTTGGATTGTCATACTGTTGAGAAAAGTGTACTTTGGAAGCTAGAGTTTAGATTCAAGTTGACATCTATGAAGCACCCATGTAGACGCAGGTACAGGACACCGTGACACATTATAATTCTACAAAAATTACACGTCACAAACATATTTTTATACTTTACAAATTAGGGTTAACTTTCAAAATACTCCCTATCCATTCATATGCGGCCAATCTAGTCTGAAAACATCACAATTCTCCAATTTAGTCCCTCGATTCTACAAAATTATCCAAAATAATCCATCTTGGACAAGAATGGGACCAATCTTGTATAGCTGAGACTAAATTAAGATCAACTTTGTATCATAATTTCTACATAAAGGATTATGTTTGATCAAATATATAGTCAATAAATTAAACTAGAAAAATGCAAAACTAAATCGATCGCACACAAATAGTCAGGTGTCATTATGTGATTTATTCCTTATAAATTATTGATATACTATATATAGTTTCTAATACTATGTACTAAAAATAGTATAGAATGAAGTGCAACATTATAAATAAACTTAATAATGATAAAAGAAACACGGTTAATAAAAAAATAATGCCTTCTCACAAGAATATTTATTAATCATTTTTAGTTGTCAAAAGTTTTGCCAATATTGGTATTGTCTCATCTTCTATGGGACTATTACCAACCATATTAGTGCCCCTATCGAAAGTCATTATCCTAGTAAATCATTAAAGAAACTTAAAAATTCATTGAGAACAAAAACATTGAAAAGAAAGAGCACAGCCTATAATTAATATTGATTCAAAACACACTAGATTTGGAACATCAATTGGTTTTTAGTGAACAAACGGTGAACACAAATGTAGAACTTATGCTCAGTATTTTACTTACAAAACTTGCAATCATAAGCAGTGCTCAAATTAAAGGGCAAAGATATATTTTTTCTTTTCAAATCTATCACAACTCAAAACTCAAGCAATAAAGCATGTGAAATAAATATTCCATCAATCAACAATCAAATTCACCAACAGACATAATTCCACTCAATGAATCAAGCGTAATGAAATTGTTACAGTAAATGATGGTAGCAAACAAACTTATAATTAATTAACCCATAAACATAGCCACAAAACTCAGGATAAGTGCGTGCATCGCCACATAAATAAAGATAATAGACATTTTATCACCTTTGACTTTGAAGCAAAGGTGAAGCCAAGAAGATGATTGGCTAGGAAATGAAGGCATGAACCTATTAAAACCAAAAATAGAATAAGTGAAGGAAATATTTTAGCTTATGACTCGGCTTTCGCTTCAGCTATTTCAGGAAAAGAAGACTTGAACAATTGTATTACCTTTGGCTTCAGATTCTCAAGTGGGGTGCAGAGGGGATATACCTTTGACTTCAAAGCAAAGGTACAACTCATAAGCTGTCTTCCACTTTGACTTCCAACTTTGAGGGTAAGATGTAGCGCAAATTCGACTTCAAGGGTGAGATGCTATAATGACTCAGAAAAGGTGTAGATGCAGGATTGACTTCAACTTCCACAATGAGATGTAAGAGCAACTTAAGTTACGGTAATGGAGATGTGAGATATGAAGAGAGGGAGACGACATATGAGTAGGAAAACTCCCGTAAGTACAAGTCTCAGTTTTTAGTATCAAACTGACCCGTGTCCTACAGTGTTAAAAAGTGTCACTTTGTATATTTTCGCATACGATAAATGTAGGACTTCAATTTCACAATAAAAAAATGGTTGACATAATTTTTAGTGTGTCAAGCATATGTTGGGGCATTTCTAGTTGTATGTAACTGGCATATGTCTAACATAGACATTGTTGTGTGCAGAGGCTGATCAAGACGCCCCAACGCTCGGATAGGGCTGCCCCAGTGCCAATGCGGCGCCTATTCGCCCATCCGAAAGTTTCAAGGGGAAAACTCGACACCCGCAAGGGCGTAGTTGTGTCGGGGGTCGCTCACAGCACCAATTGTCCGAAAATCATGTACCCAAGGGTGGTGCCCCAGCGCTAGTAGTAGTTTTTCTACAGTTCAAAAATTAAAAAATTCAAATTTGATGCGAGAAGGATTTTTTTAGTTTGTCGCGTGTGAAGTTCTCTCTTTGGTGTGTACGCGAAGAAGAACTTTGTGCAAACGAGCGTTAGGTGCATGTCATTTGCAAATTTCTCGTGCCCAACAGAGGAATGAACGTACTTAAGTATCATTTGAGTTCCAATATAGTAGAGACTCGAGTGCATTGTAATTTGTACATTTTTTCCGCATTTTCATAATAGATTCTTTGGTGTCGTCTGACTCCGTGATTTTTTCCCGTTCCTGGGTTTTTCTATGTTAAATGTTGGTGTGATTTGCGAATTTTTTCTGGAATTACTTGATGTATGCTTCTGTTCAAGTATTTTGTTTTGAATCTCTTGATTCAATGTTTTACATTTATCCTAATCTCATTACAAGTGGTATCAAAACTACATTTTCTAAAAATCTCTAATTCAAGCGGGGGCAATGGCCGACGAAGAAAGGTACAAGGTGAAGTTCAACGATTGAATTTTGCTTTTTGAAAAATGCAAATTGAATATTTATTGTATAAAAAGAAATAGTATTCGTCACTAGAAGGAATCATCAAGAAGTCTGAATTGAAAACTTTGGAAGAATGGGAAGTATGATAAGCCTTATTTTTTGCTTTCAACATGATGAATGAGAAAACTACGATAGATCTCATGGTTGTACTACTAATGATTTATGATAAGTCTTCAATCTCAAATAAAATTTTTATAATGAAGAGCTTGTTCAATATGAAGTTGGCGGATGGTAATCCAATGGCTAAGCACTTGAATTACTTCAACACTATGACTAATCACTTATATTTTATTAACATCAAGTTCGATGACGAGGTCAGGGCACTGTTACTTCTATCTTTGTTTCCAAACAGTTGAGATGGACTAGTCACAATGGTAACTCTTCAGATAATATGAAGTTAAACTTAGATGACATTGTAGAGCTAGTGTTGAATGAAGAAGTTTGAAATAAGGACAGTGGTAAAACTTCAAATGCTACGCTGAATGTTGAAAATAGGTGAAGAAATCTAAATAAGAACAAAAACAGAGACAGATTCAAGTCCAGGAGAGAAAAGTCCAAGTCAAAGAAAGAAAAAGACGGAAGTGAATGTTGGAATCGCGGGAAGAACGGCCACTTTAAAAAGGACCGGAAAGCTCTGGAGATGGTTGGCGGTGAAGGTTCATATCAAAAGTTATCTACAAATGTCTCCATAGAAGAAATCCAAGTTGACTCCCCAATTTTTTGAATCTTGGATAGTAGATTCAGAACCATTTTTTCATGCGCGCCCCAACAAAGATGTGTTTAAAACCTAAGCTCAGAGTGATCTAGGGAAGGTGTATTTGGGAGATAACAACGATTACAATATTGTTAAGCATGGTGATGCACATATCGGGTTGTTTAATGAAACAGTCTGGAAGCTCAACAAAGTTAAATATGTTTCATGTTTAAAGAGAAATTTGATCTTGGTAAGCTAGGTTGCGAGGTCAAGATATGTGACTACCTTCACAGCTACTTCGTGGAACATGACCAGAGGGACAATAGTGATTGCTCGGGGGAACATTTAAGGCACTCTTTACCCAATCAATGAGATGTCTAAATTCATTGATGTAGCTGAAATAAAAATTGATATAGATCTTTGGCACAATGTGCTTGACAATATGATTGGGTGGCCGGCGGGAGGCAGGGACAACAGGTAGGTGGTTGGAAGGCCGGTGCAGCAGTGGAGAAGATAGTTTGCAGGTGCTATAAGAGAAGTCAAAGGGGGGTTGATGAAGTGATGCAGGCGCTGGGCGCTCGGTGCAGTACCTGAATTCGAGCGTAGAAAAAGCGCCCTGTGCAGGGCACTATGAAACCACTGGGCCAAAGCCCCACAAAAAATTGCAGGACGAAATCCCACGAAATTGCGGGAAGCGTGATGGGATTGTGAGAAGGATCGCGGGACAGCAAAGAAGATTCGTGATCCCACGCGTGAGAACATGAGGGGATCACAAATCCTCGCGATCTAGGGTAGTTTCACGCACCTTCCATAGTTGTCTTCTTTTGGATAAGTCTTTCTTCTGGAGTCTTCTTACCTTCCCACTCCCCTTCCTTCTGTGTAAAAGTAGGAGGTTATAAATAAATGTCTCATGTGAGTGTGGGAGGCAATTCTACTAGAAGTTGTCTTTTAATCTCTTGTGTGGAGTCTCTTCCCTCTTATTAGGGTTGTAACCAACGACAGTGGTGTTTTGGCTGTATCCTGCTCCGAAGCAGTGTTGTAAACTTCAAACTCCTTCGTCACTACTCACCCATACATTTTCCCTACCACTCCACTAGCCACCTACCACCCCCACATTCCTCCACCACTCTACTGATCTTGTCATCCAATCCACCTACAATCAGCCATACACAATCAGCTAACTACCCAATGGTCGCTCACCCCGCCGACACCGCTACCACCTTTGAATCTCCTCCTATAGCTCTAGCTAGGGTTTTGTCTATTATAGTATTTTCCTGTTGTTGAGTTGTGTTGTACCACTATTTTTATATTAATAAAAGTTTACATTTTGTACATCTCAACTAATTTTGGTATCAGAAAGGATGGAAACTCGTTGAGGTCAAGCTACAATCAGAGCATCATCCTTACCCTTGAAGTCAGAAGAGTTACAGTCGGAGCACCTTCTCGCAGTCGGATCCAGCACCCGAAGAGGAAGAACGCCTCCAAGTCAGCACTCAGAAATCTGCACTCATCAAAAATTGTCCTAACCTTAGCAAATATTATGTGTAAATAAGGGCAAGTCAGTAGAAATATTAGGCAGGTAGAAGAATAGTCAAAAAATAGAGGAATGATGGGAAAGGAATGAATTTAAAATTAGGATAGAAATTGAAGGTGGTAGAAAATGTAGGGAATCAAATAGGAAAGAGAGACCCATGGTTATTGTAGCAATTACAGTAATGTGTTTGCGGTACTGTAGCAGCTACAGTAATACATCTGTGATATTGTAGTAGCTACAGGAATGCGTCTGCGGTACTATAGCAGCTACAATACAATGTCCACAGTAAGCTCCTACTTCATGATGGTTTAAGAATTGGAAAGCATGGTTGAGAATGACACAAGCTTTAGGTTGAAGTGTCTCGGATAATATAATGATGATAAGTATCGTGATGAGATGTTTAGGAGCTATTGTGCTTGAGAAGAAATCAGACATAAGTTCATAATATCAAGGACACCAGCACAAAATGGTGCGGCTGAGTGCATGAATAGAACCATCATAGAGTGTGCTAGAAGTATGAGATTGCATGAAGGCTTACCAAAGTAATTTTGAGTAGAAACGGGGAACACTACAGTATATCTGATAAATTATCGTACCTAAAGAAGTCTAGAGTCACAAAGAGGTAAATTTATCGCACATAAAGGTATTTGGTTGTTCATTGTATATTCATATTAATGCATGACCCAAAAGTAATCTCAATTCAAAATCAATCAAGTGCATTTTTATTGAGTATAGCTCAAATAAATTTCAGTACAAATTATGAGATTATCATAATTAAAAATTCATTAGGAGCAGAGATATTACTTTCAATGAAATAGAAATATAGAAGGACAGGAGCAAAACTCAAGATTGTCCATCAGTTACATCTAAGGACTCCTCCAAATATGATGAGATGAAAGATATTGGTGATCAAGAAGATGAAGAAATGAGCGGCGCTCGATCTGATGAAGCACAGGAAGTTCATTAGAAGTCAGGAGGTCCAACAAAATCACATAACTGATACAGAGGACTTTCTTTGTACTATTCTTTGTTAACTGATAGTGATGAACTGAGCGCTATGTAGAAACCACTTAAGTTGAAGGCTCAAAGGGGTGTAAGTTTGAAATCAATGACGAGAAGTAGTCAATGAAGTTAAATCGGACATGGGATTCATGAAAACTACCAAATAGCAAAAAGGCATTGCACAATAAGTGAATCTACAACTGAAAGATGAGACAGATGGTAGCAAGCGCTTCAAGACAAGGCATGTTATAAAGGGGTTTAAACAAAAAAAAGGAGTGGACTACTAAGAGATATTTTCTCCAATAGTAAAGATGATAACTATTTAGGGTTTAACGTTTAGGGTCTAGGGTCCCTAAATAACTATCAGAGTTATGTTGAGCATAATAGCCAATAAAAATATACATCTAAAGCAAATGGATGTGAAAACAATTTTCTTGCATGCTGACTTAGAAGAAGAGTTGTATATGGCACAACCACAGGGATATAAAGTTTCATAAAAAAGAAGGAATGATCTGCAAACTGAGGAAGAGTTCTTATGTGTTTAAGCGGGTACCAAGACAATGGTACATAATGTTTGATAGGTTTATGTCATACAATAAGTACATGAAGTGTCATGCAAATCATTCTTATTTCATCAAAAATTTTGATAATTATTATAGTGTTTTAATTGTATGTGGATGACATGTTGATCGTTGGAACAGATGAATGAGCAATTATCAGAAGAGTTTAAAACGAAGAATTTATATCCAACAAAGAATATCCTTTATATTATAATCAATAGGGATAGGAATACAAATAATTTGAAGTTCTATCAGATAGAGTATATTGAGTAAACAGGTTAAACATAAGAGAAAAAAATAGTTAGCACCACCTTAGAAGGTTCCTTCAAACTATTTAATTAACTATCACTCAGATCTAAAGCAAAGCAAGCAAAGATGAAAAGAACTTTGTATGTTTCAATAGTTGGAAGTTTGATGTATGTTATGATATGTATAAGATTGGATATTGCATATGGAGTTGGAATTGTCAGCATACACATGAGTAATCCAGAGAAACACCATTGAAAGATGGTGAAGTGGATTCTAAGATACTTGAGAGGAACAATCAATAGAGCACATTGTTTTGAAAGTGTGGAGATTAATCTATAGAGATTTATAAATTTAGATCTAGTAGGGGATATCAATAGTAGAAGTACAACAGGATATCTCTTCATATTAAGGAACACAGCAATGAGTTGGGTTTCCAGATTGCAGTAGATTGTTGAAATTTCAACCACAAAAGCCGAGTATATTGTTATCACTAAGGCTAACAGTGGTTTGACTGTAAAGCTTTATGACATAATTGTGCAATGAGCAAGAGATTGGAAAACTTCATAGTGACAGTATAAGTGTTATTCATCTAGCTAAGAAAATTATTTTCATGTCAGGACGAAACACATTCAGTTTAGGTATCATTTCATTCATTCACTGCTAAAAATAGTTTATCTTTGGAAAAGATACACACAACTCAAAATTCCTCATATATGTTAATTAAGGATGTTACAATAGAGAAACTAAAGTTATGTTTGGCTTCAGTTGAAGTTCAAGAAGATTGAGACTGGGGTTGAGTCACACTACAGTTCATTATTATGAAGGGTATATATTGGAGGAGAGAAATTAATTGCAATCAACCTCCAAATAGGAGATTATTGTGCGTGGAGATTGATTGGGGTGCTCCAACTCCCAAAAAATTTAAGCCCGAGGAAACCCTTCACTCGGATACAGGCGCCCCAATGCCAGGAAGGACGCCCATCCAAAAGTTCCAGGGATGGAAACTCAGCGCCTAGGAGGGCGCAGCCACGCCCGGGGTCGCTCACAACACCGAGCGTCAGGAAATCATGCGCCCAAGGGTGGCGCACTGATGGCAGGAGCAATATTTTTGCAGTTCTAGATTTAAAGGCTTTGATTTTGATGCAAGAAGTCTTTTCGTATGTTTCCCGCTTTAAGTTCTCTATCTGTCATGTACGCAAATAAGACCTTTGTGCGAACAAACATTTTGTGAGTAGTTTGTGAATTTATCTTGTTCAAAAGGAGTGTCTCGAAGTATTTTTTGAGTTCCAAGAGAGTAGAGGGACTCGAGTGCATTGTAACCTATAAATTCTCCTCATTTTTATAGCGGATACTTTGGTGTGGTGTGACTCCGTGATTTTTTTCACATTAAATTTTGAAGTGCTTTGCATATTTTTTTTCCAGAATTACTTGTTTGTGTGCTTCCGTTCAAGTATTTTATTATGAATCTCTCGAATTATTGATCTGCATTTATCTTAACCCCATTACAGACATAGAAACCATTTGGAAGTATTTGTGCTTCAAAGTTGACAATTTATAGACCTTCACGATCTTTGAACGTTTTCTTTGCTAACTTTGAATAAGGTTAGCCTAATTTTACTTTGGTGGTCCTAATCCAATAGGTATTCATGTTAAGTCTCATGCTAAGCCTTCATATTTCTTTGTTTGACATTCAATTTACTAAAACAATTAATTCCATATCAAAAACTATTGCCAGGCACGGTTTTACAAATCACAAAAAATCTGAAGAAAGATGATGGCAGGTTTGGAAAGGAAAATGCATTAATAGTGACATTATGATTGTAGAGCAATTTTTAAATTCAATATCTCCTTCCTAATTCGATCAAGTATTGATGGGGAATTTGAGCCCTCAATTCAAATGTCATAAAGGAGTTCATCAAGGTGATGCATTTTCGCCTTTTTCTTGTCAAGATTGTGACAAATGTCTTGCACAAAATCATGCTGCTTTCAACAGCTAGATCAATAAATGTTGTCTTAACAAAGACTATTGTTATTAATAGCAATCAATTTGTTGATGACACTTCTTTTTTGTGAAGCTATTAAGATAAAAGATGTTTACCCAAAATATAACCTTCACCTTTTCGGTAAAGCTTCAAGTCTTAATATTAACTTCACTAAATCTTTCCTAGTTTACCTTGGAGGAAGTTCGATTCAAGCTGACTACCTTGTCAATATATGGGGTTTTTTTTTGGATCTTATCCATTCATGTGCATTCATATTCCTCATGGCTCCAAATCTTTTCAAAAAATGTTTTTGAAATTTAGTAATTGAAAACAATCAAAACAAACTTTCTAATAAAAAGGATAGATTCCTTCCGAGAACTGAAAGGTTTACTCTTTCTAACTTTGTTATTACTAGTGTCCCACCATATTATCTGCTATACTTTCGGATTGCTACACGGTTTATCAAGAAAATTGATTCCACCAAAAGTAAAACTTTTGGAAGGATTCCACAAATACAAAGGGGTACACATTACTATATGGAGCAAAATTTGCAGGCTTAAAAAATTTAGAGAATGTAATGTCTTTAACTTAAGATCTTTAATTCCGCTCTTCTTGTCCGATCAGTTTAAAAACTATTAGTATGGCTGAATTTTTCTTTTTCCTCCAATGTTAATAGAGATAAATATTTCAATAAGGCTAAAGATTCCATCACTTACTGATACAAAAATTTATGAACTATTCCAGCTGCATTAAACAGATTAAGAAACCTATTAGCCCTTTTTCTCTAAATATCATTTGAGTCAATAACGACAATTCTTTTAAATTTAAAAAGGCAATCACATTTGGCTATTTATTCATCTATTTTTAAATACCTTTTTGGATAGCTTGGAATTCTGATTAAGATGACTTATCTTAGTTTGCACTATATAGTTAGGTGGTCCATTGAAATAAGATCATCCCTACAAAATTTCAAAATGATGTTTATCATTTATACTTTCGAATAGACTTAACCAATATGAAATTTCTATGATCTAGTGAATATAGAGATGCCATGTTACTTATACACACTAGAATCGTATATACAAGTATGATGCTAATATCTGAAATAAATAATTAAATCATTAGAATTTTCAAGTAAATATGAATCCTAAAAAGCCAATATATTGAACCAGTACATAAAAATTACAATACAAGTATCAAAAGTAAACCCAAACCATCCATAGATACATTTAAAATGTATTAAATACACTTTTGCCCATGCAAGCATTCATAATAAGAAGCCAAATGAATTAGAAGTCCTTGTGTTTATCAAATAAAGAGGTAGAGATATGGATAGAAATACGAATAATGGAAGAAGTCAAAAAGAAGAAGAAGGAAAGAGAGATGGGTGAGAAGAAATGATACACTCAATAAATAGATTCCATGGATCAAAAAATAGCATTTAACTTAAAAAAAAATAATATCATCCTATTATTAACAAACTTATTATAAGTGAGAGGGAAATGAAGTTCAATGCAAAAAACATATAAAAATAAGCTACAGACTTTTACATCAAAGTTGATGCCTTAATTATACTAATAGAAGGAAACTCATAACATTATCATTTACAATTCTATATTAATCTTATTCCTCATTCAATACTAGGAAGGCAAAAAGAATAGGGGGTAACATTGGAGCAAATAAACTTTCATATTATTTGTCAATAATGTATATTAGCCAACTATAACAGATTATAAAGTAGGTGTCAATACACCATCCTATTATTTGTCAATCATATAACAAATTTAGCGTAGGGGTTAAATGTTTCATATCCAACTACAAGGTCTTGAGTTCAGGGCTTAGCATATACGAGTGTTCGTATGAGTTCAAAAAAAAATCATATATTTATATATTTTTACACTTAAATGTGGATAGATGACAAAAAAGAATTATTCCTCTCCACACCCTCCCTCCCTCCCTCCCTCCCTCCATCACGCCTGCCTGCCCGCCCGCCTTCCCTCCCGTTCCCTCCAGCCCTCCCTCCCACCATGTACTTGTCTAAAACTAAAAAGGCAAATAAGTTCCTAGCACCCACCACAACAGCATCACATCTAAAAGCTTGTCTTGCATCCGTATCATCCATTGAGGCCAGAGACTGACTTAACGAATAGTCCATTCAATTCCTTTCATTTCTTCAAATTAAATTAACTTTTAAGAAAATCGATACCTTTAAGCTAACTGCTCGACCAGTTTAAACGCACTCGAATTGCCTGTGAGACATAAAAGGAAATTAATAAAAAATCTGTGGTTAATAATGCGTGTTTCAAACCAAGCGTATAGAGGAGCAGAGGGTAGACTCATTCCCTAGATAAGAAGTATTTGGAACCTTCAAAATTGCAGCAAAGCACTCATACAAAGATCCAAATCGCGATATCCAAACTCAGCAAACAAAACATTATCCCTTTAACTAAGGATGCTAACAAAAGCACGATGATATCAAATAAACGTTAAAATCGCTAATCCGCACGAAGCAAAACAAGGAAGGATTCCGCACCTCCTCCTTCAAAAGAGAAAAATGTCACATACCATAATTATTATCCCAAATTAATCCACTGTTAACCACAAAACTAATGACGGGCAGCCAGAAAGAGATCGGCGAGCCCGGATGAAAAACCACCGGGATTGAAGACAGGGATCTGATCTTTATGGAGCTAGAAACAAAGAGGACCTACAATGAATTTGTGGATACTAACCTTTGCTTCCGTTCCTGGATGTTCTTCATGTGTGCCTTGTAGTGATTTTCTATAAACTGCTTCGCGGCAGCCACCCTCTCCATTGTTAGGCTCGAGCCCGTCGTTTCCTCCTCCTCCTCCTCCGCAACTTCCCCTCCGTTCTCACGTTCCTCGCCCGCGTCCTTCATCTCCCTCTCCATCTCTCTCCCAATCTTCGCTCGACAGCTCTCCTCTCTCTCTCTCTCCACCCGCTTCTTCTCCGTTTTGTCCTTAATATCGCTCTCAATTTTTGTTCTCTCTTGTCCAGATGTGAAAGGGACGAAGTCAGAACATGGCAACGAAGCAGAGTGGGACGCCGGACCGGCAGACTGTCCCCTGAACTTTCTTATTTTTTCAAACAAGCCCTCCAAAAGTAAAGTATTTATGCACCTAAACATAAGTGGTGCCATTTTTCTTTTGAAATTTGACTAAATGCATGTCATAATGTATATATAATTGCTCAAATAGCATTATTATTTGATTATTTTGAGAAATGATGATGCTTTGAATGTTTGAATGAAATGGCTGCCGGAACATTTCTCTTCCAAGCATAATCATGATCTTCCCCTTAACTTATTTCTTGGGGGATTATTTAATGGATTTTTACTATTAATTTTTTTATAATATAATATGGCCTTTTTAGTGTTAGTTCTAGAGTTTTATAAGAGTTTGATATAAGGAATATAAAAATTAATCTTTATTAAGCTGGTTTGGACTGATTTTAAATGTAATTTTACATTAAACTTTAACTGGTGTAAATACATGAAATTTATAATAGATAGATAGTTTAAAATATTAACTTGTGATTTGGGATGGATGGTGGAGAGGTGGGGCCATTAGAGAAGTTTGGTGGAAATAATATCAAGATCAGTCTAAATTTAACCAATTTGGACTTAGTAAAATATCTTCTTAAGAGAAGAGTTTTAGTGGTTTAGAGGGAAAAAATATTTTTTGAAGGGTTTTTTCAGAATGTGAACTTATAACTTGGAGTAGATGATAGACTGTGGTAGAGCTTAGAGCCTTATAGAAGTGTATAGAGCAGGATTGTGTAACCGTTCATATAATTTAGTCCTGAGATATATAAAAGGGTTTTGAAATAGGTTTAAGGTTTTGATTGAGCTTAGAGGGTAGTTTAGATGTAGAGTGAAATGGGAGAATGGTGAAAATTGGGTTTAAGATGCATGGGAGAGTACTTACAAGATGTGCAACCAATCTTATTAAGAAAATTCAAGCTAGGCCATCAAGCGCTGATATAAGGAAAAAAAAAATTTCATGAAAAAATTATTATTCAATAACAAAGTAATTTAATTACATGCTAATGTTGTTTATAAGAAGTACACTAAATGTCATTAAAAAATGATTTTCTTAAAGATAACTGCTGACTTAACTTTTAGAGAGGTTCATCTCCCCTTCTCAACTCTTCCTTAGAATTTTCTTAGAAGTTATACTAGAGGACTAATAGATGGTTGAGACTAAAAATTATAACTTAGAACCGAATTTCCACTTCCATTGGTTTGAAACACGCTTGCTTTTAATCCTTAACATATGATTGGTCCTGAGTGATCATGGTATGGTTATTAAAGCTACAATTTGAGTATATTAGAAGGTTTTGAACATGTTTTTAGGAGATCTATTGAGCCTAAAAACTTCACTTGGTGACTTATGCACCTTTTTGGCTTGTTAAAGCTAACCTTTGGCTTGTTCAACCTAGAGGACACTCTTTTGCCACTTTTCTTCAGTTTAGAGTGAGCATAGTTTGTTTGTCATTCAATTTGAACTATGATCGAGTTATTCCATGAATAAAATAAAATATAATTAAAATTAAAATCAACTTCAACCAAACTAAAATCAAATCCATTAAATTCAAACATAAAAAATTCAAATAAATAAATAAATTTAAAATCAACATCAATTACATAATTAGTCAAAATCAAATTCAATAAGGTCAAAATCATATGTAATTGAAAACATAAAATTAAAGAGTAGATAACATTATAATACATCAACAAAACCATTAATATAAAGTCCAACCTCATTCAAACATTAAAATATTGATTCAATTCAAATTCAAACATATCAAATTACAAAACCCAAACTAAATCAAAAATCAAACCCCATTACAAAATCTAATAAATTCAGCCATTCAAACCCTTTTCCAACCAAACTAAATCCAACCCAAAGGTTGAAAACTACTTAAAATTCATTTCAAATCAACATTCCAAATCATATTTAAATCCATTCACCAAATGATCTTTACACTTCTTTAAAATTTGAAATCAAACAATCCTAAGTGACCCTGATTTTATTCAAAGCAGACCTAAGAGAAACTCTTGTCAAACTTCACTCAAATCCTTGCTTAATCTAGTTCCATTCACCATTAAACTAAGCCTAAATTCAACAATCAAAATCATTAAATAATTTCATACAAATTTTGCATGAAATCAACTCCAACTCAACAACATAACTAACCTTAAATTCAACTTGGTTCTTGATCTTTGCTACCAAAGTTTCTAGCTTACCTTTAGCTCACTCAAATCCAAACCTAGCACTCACTTAACCTTGATCATTCAATAATGAACCTTAACCTAGCAACTTGAACTCAACCATAGAAATCCAACTCAAAATTTGTAAAACCTGCTCGAAAAGCTACTCTAGCCAAAAAAACAACCATTGAACCAACCTTAAACAAATCCAAATCTACCTAAGCTTGGTATCCTATGTTAAACCCGTTTCTAGCTCATTTATTTCTATTCACGAAGGTGATCCAACCCAAGTTCGAGCATTATAACAATATGGACAGCTTGACACACCTTGACCTATTGTAACAAAAAGACTTCTCAACATAGAATTATCTTAATGGCGAGCTTTCAACCACCTAGTGTTCCCTCATAGTCTCTAGTTTAGTTGTCAACTAGCTCCAACCTTAGCACCAATAATTGGTGCCTAATTGCCCCCAATTGAGCCTATCTACATATAGTACTCCATGCCTCTCTCAAATCGCACCATTGAATTTTCAAATTCAAAACCTCCCTCACTCATACCCTTGCTTTCCCAATAGACCCTTTCCAAAGGCTTTCAGTACCTTCCCCAATTCTCCCTACAACTATGTTGAACTTGCCATTACCGAACAAGGATAGTATTGAAACACATCGTACACTATTTGATTTTATTAATTGAAGCTTCCAAAAGTTTTGATGAAGCTCTAAAGCGCATCCTTCATCATTTCCCCTCTGAAATTCATTGCAGCCCAACATTCAATCAAACATGTCCACCCTTCAATCAAGAATTTGGTTAAAAGAATCGAAGCTAGTTGCTACGTTTGAAGGAGTGATCGAGAGGATAAGACGACCAATCCATGCTGCTCAAACTCTGGGATTGTCTCTACTTTTGAAGAAATTTCACAATCTTTGACTAAGGCTTTCAGTAGTTCGAGTTTTCTAATAAAGCTTTGATGTCATGTGATTTTATATTTGTATGAGTAGGGTTTTGATGAACGATAGATTTGGCTCATTTTGAATTTCTATTTTGAGCACTTGATACTTCGGATTGAGCAATTTTAATTGGAAGGCTTCAATTCACTGTCCTATTTGAGACGATGAGTTGATGTAGTACATTCTCGCTGTGTGGGGAGTAGATGACCATAATTTGATAGTGTAAGGTTTAGTCCAAGCAATCATGTATCACATGGCGTTGCCAATCATTGATAATCATTAGGTCACCAATATTAATGTGTTACTTGGTTAATTATCCAACCACAGAGCGTAGTGCGGCGTTGAGTTGGAAATTAGCAATAAAAATGATTAAATAAAATATAATAATAATATACACTTTGGAATTCATATAAAAATCAAAGTTAAATAAAAATAATAAGTGAAAAAGTGTGCTAAACTCAAGAAAACAAATGCAATGTAGTGGAATAACAATCAAATAGTGAACATTAGTGTATTTAACTTAATTAAATAATTAGCTTAATCAATTAATAAAACCAAATTAAAATATTTAATATTAAAATAATGTGAAAATTTCAAGGAATGCTAAGTTTCATTAACTTGACTCTCAGTGATTTTCCTTAGGTCAAAAAAATCACTAAAACACGTGAAGTTATAATTTATTATTAAAAATTCAATATAACAATAATAATAATAATATGGAAATAAATAATAACAATCAAAATTAAAATAAAATTCGGTAAATTAAAATCAAAGCATCTTGAAAACAAAAAACCAATAAGAATTGATCAAATGATGATTACAACTTAGATTGAGTGTATAAAAGAAGTTCGGGTAAAATTATAAATTTTAATATTACAAATATACCTTATTCTTTTAAAATCATTAACAACAAACATTTAAACCACAAATTTCCTAAAAATTCCTTTAGCTTATCAACAAAACAGAGAAATGAATGAAATTAGATTCAGCTTACAAATTTAATAAGGCGAGTGTTGTTTTGTAATTCCCAAAATTATAAGTATACCCTCTTTTAAGAATCATTACATTCATTCCTTCTAAACTAAAAATTTCATCATATTTTTAATAAGATCAATTGAAAGAAGAAGAAAGTGATAGGAAATAATTTAAATTTTTAGACTCATTTATTTAAAATTCAAATCACTCAAAATTTTCACCAATGAAACATTATAACAAAAAAGTAAAAAAAATCAAATTTTTACAATTTTGAATATAAATATAATTAAAATAATTAAATTTGAGAATAAATCTATTCGATCTCAAATTGATTTAAAAATTGCAATGTTTGTTTGGAATTGCATTCAAATTGTACTTGTAAATTTCCAAGATAATTCAATTTGATTTCTTATAAATTTAAATTAAACATATAAATAAATATTAAAAATAAATAAATAAAATTTTCATAAATCAAATTCGAGAACAATAAGATATTGCATAATAAATTCATGAGGTTTTAAAAATATTTATCCTAAAAAATACACTTTCTTTGAAAAAATCAAAATAAATAAAATTTTATTAATAAAAAATTCCAAAAATCATGAAATATAGAATACTTAATTTTTTAATAAAGGATTTTATACTTTTATAAGGTCTATGATTACTTTCCAATGTGATTTTAGACACCTTTTAAATTTTAAATTTTAGTTAAATACATATATATGCCTCATAAACTTATATATGATATTTAAGTAATAACTAACTTCAAAATAAGAATTATGAAATAATTAATAAATCACATCAAAATATTTAAAACTTAATCGAAATCATGCTTGGTTAAATTTGAACATTAAAATAATAAAATCTTCACAACTTCAACATAAAACCTAAATTAAACTAATCACACAGACTCCACACTCATAAAAAATGGTTTGTTGGGTCACCGACCCTATGTTTAAATTAAATTAACTTTGATTGTGATGGTTGTGTTTAGTTTGTTATGATTATGATTTTTGTGATGACCTGCTAAACTTAATATTAGAGCGGTTTATGCATTAGGCTTAATATCAGGACAATTATTTAGTTATTTATGAAACCTATTTTATTTAGGTGGCCATGCTTAGTGAGAGAACCATCAAATCATAAATAAATATAAATTGGTATGCCTGTTTATAGGTGCTAAAAAAACAATGGCTATATAATAATACATTGAGAAGGGGATTTAATATTGTAACGTGGTGCTAGGTCGAAGTAATCTTTTGTGATATTATTTTCTTGAGGTGTGTGTGATGCTCATATATTTTCTACATAGACATAGTAAACATATGATTTAATTTCCTCACGATTGAATATGTTGTAGAGATAGATGAGTGTGTCTATCATTGTTGGTTGACTTTGGTTTTTTGATAATCTAAAGTGGGATCCACTTAGAGATGGAACAAGAATTAATCTCAACACGATAAAAGAGCAAGGATGAACATTAACTCAAATCAAAGGTGAGGATGAACCTCAACTCAAAT
This sequence comes from Phalaenopsis equestris, assembly GCF_001263595.1. Taxonomy (NCBI): domain Eukaryota; kingdom Viridiplantae; phylum Streptophyta; class Magnoliopsida; order Asparagales; family Orchidaceae; genus Phalaenopsis; species Phalaenopsis equestris. The sequence continues at coordinate 315,562 of NW_018164891.1, forward strand.
CAAAATCAAAGGATAAACCTCAATAGTCAAATCAACCCTAAAAGATGACTATCAAAACAAGAATGAACCACAAATATACCAAAATATGAGTTGAAGGCATCCAACCAACCAACGAGTTAAAGCCCAACCAACCAACGAGTATATCTTAAGTCTAAATTGGGTTTTATAAGGGGCAGATGGTCAATTGCCTCATTTATCTCTTTTTTGTGTGGTGTTCGATGGTTTGTTCTCATGGCAACCGAGAATGAACCTCAACAATCCATTATGTCCTTGATTTTTTAGGAAATCTTAAAAAGAACATGGGGCTAACTAGTCGTACTAAAATAAATATATCAAATTTATCATTTATTGAGGCTAAATTCTATCATTCCAATAACTTATGTGTTCTTATCTCTTAATTAGAAACATGATCAACAAATTACAATTGAATGACAATACATTCATCTCATTCAAACCACAATACTGCAATGCACAATTTTGTCTAAAATTTCATAATAGTCAATTTTATTGTCTAAATATGCATTTTTATCTAACACATAATCAGTGATAGTTGTCTTCATTTCCTCAAACCAATTTTTAGTGTGAAATTTATACTTGCTCACATAAAATATTGGTCAAATATTCAAAACTTGTATAGGTCCCCAAAAAAGGTCATGTAGTTTCAGAATATTCATTGTGTTATCGTGACCATAAATCCAAAAAGTAGATCTTTATGTGAGTTTAAATATTGAATTCAACAATGAAACTAATTACATATTTAGGAAAACATAAATGTAAATTAAACTAAGTTAGAACTTCTCTTTCAATATTGTTTTCAAGAAAAAAGCAAAGAAAT
>NW_018164891.1:316496-320645 GCF_001263595.1 Phalaenopsis equestris
CATACTACTCATTTCTTATGTATTTACATATCTAAATCACATGACATTACCCAATTCTTATGTATTTACATAACTAACACTTTAATTTTTTTTTTTTTTTTTTGCATTTATACAAACCAAATTTTTTATATAATAGCAAAGACACCAAATCTCTGTTCCTATTCAGCTTGTTATAAATCTAACACAAAAAATTTGTTTGTGTTCAACTCATTTGCTTATCGAACGAATCGAACACGAGCTATTTAGAAAACCAAACATGAGTTGTTCACGAATAACAATTTTTTTTTTTTGACAACACTATTTAGTTGGTTGTCTCCATCATTATGCTCGCTCCGTCAATCAAGCTAGCTCAACATCTCCCGCTTGTTCTCGCTCCCTCCGATTCTCTCTATCTAGCTCTTGCTCTGTTATTGCTCTGTTATCTCTACAACCCAAATCAACATGTGCTTTCTCTAGAGCCCCCTTCATATTCTTTGTATCCCTATCATTTGATTTGTGTTTTCAATAAAGTTATACTCAGGAAAGTGTGATTCCACAACACAAATACAATGATTCTAAGAGCTTTTACATATATATATATATATATAAGCCCAAAAATTCCTAAATCAATCATTATAAAGCATAAGTAATAACTTTCCCAAAATCATCTGAGCTATTAATTATATTGAGCATGTTCAAGAGAAATAATTTTGATTCATGCTTTGCTAGTAGCATGCATATTAATGTTTTAAATATAATTACTGGTCTATGCTACAATATTTGAGATTTGTATCTTCTAAATGTCTAACATTATCATTAACTTATCTAAAGTTAAATATATAATTTCATGCATATGTTCTAATGTGTTTTAAAGACTAGAACATTATGAAAACAAATATAAATTTTTTTATATTAGATAAATAATAAATATATGAAATTTTATGGTATACTATAAGTCCCCTTATTTAATTATGTTCTTATATTATGATCACTAAATATGGACAATAAATAAAAATAATAAACAAAATATACTTAGTAATCATGATATGTTATAACTATAAATTTCTTACTTTAAATATTATACAACTATAATAATATGTATATGTACTTGAATAACTTCAATACTGCATTTATGTAATAAATACAATGATATAAATTTAATTCGAAAATAACAATTTATAAATAAATAACTTATATTTACCATAAAATAAATTAAAATTTTTCTGAGCCCAATGGTATGTATGTATGCTCTCCCTTATATAAGCTCTCCGGCCACCAAAGAGCGGAGGTTCTACCTCTGCTCCTTCGCCTACACTCTATTGTTCTATCTCTTTCTCTGGAATCCTCAAAAGCTCAGACACAATGGATGCATCTCCCCCAGGAACCAGTAAACGGCCCGCGGAGTCTGCCGAGGAGGAAGAAGAAGAGCTCCAGCCGGACGCTAAGAAGCAGAAGAGATGCTTCGCGGAGTTCGAGCCCCGAAGGTCTCTCCTATATCTTTTCCGCCTCTCGTTTCATTGCTTGATCGTTTTTGTTCTCTTTTTGTCGCAGCTATCAGCTTACGGTGTTTGAAGTGGCAATGCGGAGGAACACCATCGCAGTTCTAGACACCGGCGCTGGGAAGACTATGATTGCGGTGATGATGATTAAGGAAATTGGGAAGGAACTTAGGATGAAGGAGGACAGGGGTCTCATTGTCTTCCTTGCTCCTACCGTTCATCTTGTCACCCAGGTTTTTGTTCTTTGAGATGTAAAGTGATTTTGATACATTTCTGATGAAATTGGTTGTTTTTTTTTATAGGGTTTTAGGGGAATTTGTTCTTGATTTAGTTCTATTCTGATTGCTTTCTGTGGGGTTAGCAATATGAGGTGATCAAAGTTCACACTGATCTTAAAGTTGCTGACTACTATGGTGAGAAGCGGATTGATCAGTGGGATGAGAAGAATTGGGAGAAGGAGACATCAACTTACCAAGTAAGTTCGGCTCCTTTTCTGTCATAAGAAGCATTTAGCTGTATGATCGGGTGCTTGTGTTGATTTAATTTATTTACTGTCTTTAACGAATTAAATTTCTTATGTTATTGACTTTGTCTACAGCGTTTCTTTATCTCTCCAGTGGGCGAGTAGCCGTGTTCTTTTCTGATGACATGGAATCTTGTTCTATGTTTTAGAGCGCATTTATAAATTTGATTTATTTTTTCATTTTGATGATTCATGAATATCTTTTTTATTTTCTTATCGATTTTGGCTTTGGGGTTGTTTGGTTGGATGCAAATCAAATGCATTCAAGTATTATATTTTGCTTGTTAGATTACATTTCTCATATAGTACAAGGTCTCTCTTCTCTCCCTCTATCTCTCTGTCATGCTCTCTATCTCATCCAATAGACGGGCTTGTGTTGGTTCGTGAAAGATGGGAGTGGGCTTGGGAAAGGTCATTGGTGAATGAAGGGCTTGGGGAGGAAGGTATTGGGAAGAGGAGAGTGGTGTGTGACGTGGAAAGCTTGGGGGTGTTGATGATTGAGAAAAGGATGAGCAAGCAGTTTGTTGGAAAGGGGGAAGTTGGTGTGATGTGGAGGGACTCACGGAGGTTGAGGGCAACTAGATTGGTTTGGTGTGGTTGAAGACAATCAAGGAGGTAGAGTGGAGGTCGTTGATGAGGATAGGGGTGCTTTCAAGGTCATAGAAAACACGAGCAGCTTAAGGAAGTGTTGATGATGGACATGATGCCGACGATGGAGGGACTTGGAGGAAGATCAGGATTTGAAAATCAATTGATTTGACTAGTTTCCAAATGCAAGGAAAATGTGGTGTTTGGAGTATTTCTAGTACCTCAAAATTTTGGTTTTTATTTGTTTTGAATTAAATTCAAATGTTAAAATACAAGTAAATTTAGCGCAATATGCACTCCTATTGATTTAGACCAAATAACCCCTAGTATGGGGTAAATGGAATTTAAATTTGGATCTTGGTATGCTTTGCATATCACAATTGTAGGGTATGTTGCGAAATATTTTTTTATTCATCATATCATTAGATACATGATGCGAAAAAGCAAGGTTTAGAAAATCGGACCGAATTGACTTTTTTGAATGGTTTGACCATGAATTGGTGGCCAGTTTGGTCCAAATCATATAAAAAACCTTTATGGCTATGAATCGTTCAAAATCAGTCAAACTTGTGGTTCAACCTGTAGACTGGTGAACCGGTTGAACCACGGATTAGTCCCGTGCGACCAATTTTATGCGATCCTGAGTGGCATAAGGGCGCCATATCGCGGCGTAGGAGCGATGCTGCTGCGTAGTCTCATGTTGCAGAGCTTTATGGTTTTCAAATTTTGGCCGATGAGATTCTTAACTATTATTAATTTATTTATTTATATTTATCACTATTACATCATTATTTTATCATATAGATTGTTTATATTTATTATGTCATTCAGTTCAACCCGCGGTTGTACTAACGAGCCTTGAACATTTCATTTTTCTGGTTTGTTGTCGGTTTGGTTTTTGAAACCTTGATAAAAAGTATAATATGATGGAAAAATAGTTATAAAACTTGCAATGCAAATAATTTAACATGATTGCGTCTTGCTTGCATGTTACTTGTTTTTCTTTTTTGGTTGTTGGACAACAAACATTATGAAGAAAGTATTTTTCACATTGAAAATGGTATTTTCTTGCATCCTTTATTCATTTTTGTTTTCAGTCCCACCACCAAAAACTATAGGAGAAGTGAATATGTGCCATCTTGCATAGAAAAATAAGCCTACAGGCTTATGAAACTTAAAGCTTCAAATTGAAACAAATTTCATTGAACTTCTTTCACTCTCCGACAACCCTTAGTTTGGGTGAAGAAGAGTTTTTGTGGATCTTTCATAGGCTTTGATAAGTGTATGATGGTGCCAGCGTAAGGGAAGCTTTGGTTGGGCTATGATGGTCTTTTTTGTGCTCCAAAAAGTTACTGTTAAATATAACAAAACAATTATAGTAAACAATAACTCAATGCATATCCATCCAAATAATAAGTTTGAAATATTTCTTTCAAACAAATTCAATTTTAAGAAAAGAACTTGGACTTTTAGATTAATCATTGGGAATGTAACCTTTGCAATTTCATTATATATATATATATATATATATATATTTTAATACATATATGACTTTTTCAT
>NW_018164891.1:320664-345629 GCF_001263595.1 Phalaenopsis equestris
GGGAATGTAACCTTTGCAATATTATTATATATATATATATATATATATATATTATAATTCATAAATGACTTTTTCATATCAATTATGTTTTATAGGTAATGGTGATGACGCCTCAGATTTTATTGGACTCATTGAGGAGAGCTTTCTTATCAATGAGTGTGGTGCGATTGCTGATTTTTGATGAGTGCCATCGAGCCACTGGGAACCATCCTTATACTAGGATAATGAAGGCATTATAGAAATTTTTGATCTTCCACCTTTTTATTAGATTTATTTTCTACCATGATCCTGTTATTCCAGAATATATATTTTCTTTTACAGGAATTCTATCACAAGTCTCCAGAAAGGCCAACAATTTTCGGAATGACAGCATCACCTATTATAGGAAAAGGCAAGAGTTAGTTAATCTATCTTAATTTTCAAACTGAATTATTTCTTTTGTTGTGGTCGTTGCGCTTCTCAATTGAGAAAAGTATCAAAATAATCCCCTAATTTTTTGTCGGGGGCCATTTTAGTCCCATAGTCTATAAAAGTGTCACTTTAGTCTTTCGGTTGGGTGGAGACTATTTTAGCCCTTATTAAAATGGTTTGTGACTAATTTGACATTTTTTTGAACTCGGGGGACTATTTTGGCACCTCACTCCTCAATTTCAAATTTGATATGTAGTTATCATAGAAGTATCTTCCAAACAGGTGTCTCATCAGCTACGGAATGTGAAGATAAGCTTTCTGAACTTGAAAGAATTTTAGATGCAAAGGTAAATTTTATCTTCTTAGTCGCACCTTGATTTTCTTTGCACCGATGCAAACATTCAAATCAATTTTGAAGCCTCTATATGTAAATTTGCGTGTTGGATAATAATTCTCCTATGGTATTTGTGACTCCAGAGTGCATTCTTATATTAGTTAGTGGATGGGAGTTTACATCCTGACTTGAATTAAATCCGCCAAGCTCAAGTTTTTTTGTATTTTACAGATATATGCAGTCGTTGACAGGAGTGAAATGGACTTATATGTTCCTTCCGCGACAGAAGTTAATATATATTATGATTCGGACTTGTTCACTCATCATTGTTTAAAAACCAAGTTGGGACTGTTATTTAATAAGGTCCTAATTGCGCCCTCTTTGTATATATGCTACTTTTCTCTTACTTCAGTTTAAGAATATATGTGAAGCAATTACTTCTTAGATTATTCATCCACTGTAACAGTTTGATGCTGCTGTTATCTCTTTGAGTAGCTCCAGATCACATCATTATAGTGATTCAGAAGACATTGTGAGAAGATCCAGGATGCGGTTGTCCAAGTGGCATGTAAAATTTTGCTACTGCCTTGATGAACTTGGATTGATTTGTGCGAGTGAGGTATTGTTTACTTGTATCTGAGCATTAAGATATTGGGAAATTTACATAGGTAGCACACAATTCTTATGTATTTACATATCACACATCTAAACTTTCATATTTATACTCATTGTATTTGGTGCTTTAAACCTAGGCATGAAGAGGTATATTTCATATTTAAAAGTAGTAATAGTGCTATTTTTGATGAGTAATAGTGCTATTTTTGTGCTATTTTTGATGTGATATTAAAGATGAGTGCTATGTGTGTAAATATGAAAATTTAGGTGTTAGATATGTAAGTAATTACATAAGAGTTTTGTGCTGTGCATGTAAAAGCCACTAAGATATTATCAGCCTTGAAACTAAATGATAACTGAATGTATGATAAGAATGAGAATGTCTGGCTGCCTGATGGACTTCTCAGTATACTAAAACTCTTAAACTCTAAACCTCGAATATCATTTTTAGTTTGTGTATTTGCGAACATTTCAAGTATTCATTCAATATTTTTCATAGCAAGACGAGACAATGAGTTCATTTCTTCCATCTCTGTTTATGTATCATAAGACTAATGATAGGATTTTCAGGATTACACATTTTTCTTTTCAGTTTTGTCTGTGCACATATCTCCAGCTGATTGCAATCATGTATAGATTACTCATAAACCATGTTTTAATGAATATTAGCTACTAACTAGATATGATATAGCAGATATAACTGGTTTCCCCAGAGATTTCATAGCCTTTTTTTAGTAATCATATATCTTGGTGTACATGTTACTTTAAAAAGGAATATTTGCATGCATACCACTAAATTCCTATGTGTTTACATATTCAACACCTAAACTTCAATTTTTTATGCATATACCACCCTACCTATTCATGAAATGTGAATTTCACATTTTAGAAGTTAATGTGATGATATTTTGATGTGATATGAAAGATTTGGCTTGCATAAATGTAAAAGGTGAAGTTTAACTGTGGGATATGTAAATATATAAAAATTGGGTGGTATGTATGTAAATGGCCCCTTTAAAAACACATGGAAGCCTATAAATGGCTTATATTCAGCAATCTTTAATAGTTTTAAAATTAGTAGCTATGCCGAGGACATAATATATTTACAATTGGTATTCTTTTCAACAAATCTTTGTGTGCTACTTAAAACGTGTTAGTTATTGATGAATTTCCCTGCATCAGGCTACTACAATATGCTCGGAGAAAATCCGTCTTCCATATTCTGCAGCATGTAAGGATTTTGCTGCAGAGTGTTTGGAACTATGCAAGTCTTTTGTTGAGGAGTGTAGGAATTCAGTTAACGAATGTTTGCCTCAAGGTATAATCTTATTCTTTACCATCTTCTTTGTCTCTAGATAACTCCATTAACTGGTTTTCCTTCTGGATTGTTTTGTTAATGGAAGTATTTAATTTTTAAAGTGGTTATTCACTTACAAGTGTTATTCATTTTGTATATTAGGGGGTCTCCCTTCATTTCATATTCAGGTCTACCACGCTTGCTATTAAGTGCAAGCATATTTATTTTTTCTTCGGAAATTTTTATGATTTGCTCAACATTTCTGATGAATAATTGATTTTATATGCCTTTCTGACCTGCTTATGCTTTTAATAATTTCATGCACATCCTTTGATTCTGAATGATTTGCATGATCCAACTCGAAAGGATAATATTTCCATTCACTGTTCTAGAAGCCAATATTTATATAGCCAAAAGGAAAATATTTCTGTTCACTCTGAGATACATTTACAAGCATGCAAAAGGCATACGTTATTTTAGATCGACCCATTTGATTGATTGAGGGAATGTACATATAAGTGCATGAATTACTGCCAATTAACTAATGCATTGCTGATGAACCAAAATGCTCCTCTCGATAAGGAATCCCTTTATTTTTCTGATGAACTTAAATGCTGAAGTTTAACATCCTGTTTGTTATTATCTTTTTAATAAAAAAATTATGATTTTACCTTATTATGCTTTCAGTTTATGAAATTCTTCTAAAAACTGTAACTTGTGGTCCAGAAGCAAAGGATCTGGGCGGTCCAGAAGCCAAGAAATTGGGTTATGTATCTTCCAAATTGTGCAAACTGATGTGTATTTTTCAATCTTTTGAGTAAGCAGATAGATCTTATTTGTTTTTTATTTTATTTATTTTCTTAATACTTGCAAAATCTTTTTATACTTTCTTTTTTTTTTAATTTTAATATCAGCACTTCCAGAGAAATTCGCTGCCTTGTTTTTGTCGAAAGAAAAATTACAGCTAAAGTGATAGGTCGCATTTTTGAGAAAATTAATATTTTATCAAATTTAAAAGTTTCTTATTTGACTGGAGGAGGTTCTTCAGTAGATGCACTGACCCAGAAAACTCAGAAGGAGACCTTGGAATTATTTCGTCTTGGAAAGGTGCCTTTTGATGTTAATCCTGTTTTACTTTCAAGTTATGATCTTGTTATATTTTACTAAAGAGTTGAAATATTACTCTGTAGGTGAATATATTGTTCACTACTGATGTAGCTGAAGAGGGGCTTCACATTCCTGAATGTTCATGTGTCATTCGTTTTGACTTGCCAAAAACAGTTCGTAGCTATGTTCAGTCAAAGGGGAGAGCTCGACAGTTTGGCTCCCAATACATTATTATGCTTGAACGGTAGTGATATTTTTTTTATTTCAGCTTTTGTATATTGAGGGCCTTCTATATTATCTTTTGCATATTGAGGATGTTAATCTCCGGTTTCTGCTTAAGATAAATTCCACATGAAACTAGTTTGTAATTGTTATGAAACTTAGATTTAAAAGTTCGTTGTTAAGGGGAATTGCAATTTAGTTTTGTTCAAAGGCTGGTTGTTTTGGATTTAAGTTTGATTCATTAGAGAAGAACAGTTTAGTTTGTTAGGGAGTGTGTTTGAAGGTTGGCCAAACTTGGGCCTCATTCATCAATAGTCAAAGTTATTTTTAGTTCAAAATTTAAGACTATAATCGTGGACTAACTAATAGTATATGCATCGACATATTTTTCAAATTTCGATATGGGACTCAATCCAATTCTTTCATGCGCCCTACACACACACACTGCAACCCGCATGAGAGCTGTACACATCAACTATAAATCTCTGTGAACTTGGAAAACTTTCAACAAACTAAGCTGAGTGGCATACACAATATACAGGGTAATGACTTGCTTTTTGCCAACATCTTGGCTATCATGTGTTGGAACACAAGAATTTGGTCGGTTAGTATAATCCAACTGATTGATTAGTGTAACATAATTGATTGATCAATCAAATGGCCCTAAATTTAGTCTGCAAACTTTATCTAATATCTGTAGTGATGATTATAGTCCACGTTAGGTTGAACCCAAAAATTGTGGGCTTGTTAGAATCTTTTGATTGGAGTTGTCCGAACGACCAAGTATTTTTTCTAGGTAGGTTCTCAGACCAAGCAACAACTTTGATTCTATCATGGCATTGCAATAGACAGTTCTGCCCTCCTTGGCCGATGAAAGATCTGCCAGATAACTACTCTTGTTGTGATGTGCAGACCATGCTCCCAATATTTCATTGGTTTTCATAATGAATCGTTGCCATGAATCCATGTCACTCTCCAGAATAACCGCATTCTATAAAGTTGGTTGTGCAACGTCTGTCTTTGTTTTACTCCACGTGTCCCACTGTTTCTATTTTCATTAAAGGTGGTTGACATTGACACATGCCTTCACATTATAGTCATCAAAGATATTCTATCCAATTGGTCTGACCCATGTAAATGCTCCACTCTAGACCTTGAACAACATATAAGGAATAATGCTTTTAGCCTAGATTCTGCAAATTATAATCTGCGGCCAATTCTAATCGGGAAATTTTTTCTTTACTATAGGGGAGTTGAACAAGTGCGACTTAGTGGAAAGTAGTATAATCCTTTAAATTTTATAGTAAAGCTTCTCTCCTCACCCTGTGGATGTTGGTCGATCAATCGAGCCAACATAAAATCAGTATGCATCTTTCCTATTTTCATTTTGACTGTCGCTCTTCCTCGAACTTTTTTGTCTTTTATTATGAATTTCTTTGTCTTTTGCTAGGTAGTAAATTGGCTTAGCAACTCAACCTTTCTCATTCCTCTCCTTCCCTATTACTGTGAATCAATTGAAAGTTTGCCTTAGAATGTTAGTTGATTTGCTTCAAGATCTTTTGTCTTCCACATCTTTTGATGAATATTATTAGGCTTATCTCTCTTTTATTAGGAAGTAAATAGGCCTAACAATTCAACCCATTCCCATCTCATTCTTCTTTTACATTGTGAGCCAGTTGAAAGCCAACCTTTACATTTCGGACGATCCACCTAGAGATGTTTTAATCATTTACATCTTTTGGTGCTTTTATTGAACTATGTTGATTAAAGGAAAACATATTGAAATAACATCTGCCACCAGCACACAAGTTCCTGTTGTTTCCCTCCTACGCTTCTTGGTACTACTGATGACTAAGGGACCATTTGTCTCCATGCCCCATTTCTTGGAGCTTTCATTCATGATCAACCTTCTCATCCAAGGAAAGCTTTGCCTTGTTCCCCAAACTTTAGTTGCTATTGGAGCCTCTGTGGCTCTTGTTTATCTAGTTTTGGGTGGAATGCCTTTAGTCCATCCTACTCTCCACTCCAGTTACACTTGTCGCGGTGGCATTCCAACCATCACTTCTCTTGTTTATTAATGGACCCAGTTGCACTAAACCTGGTATCAATCTTGTCCCTCCACTTACTAGTTTGTGGAAGTGGCCCAGGGAGGACTTTCTATGTACATTAGTCTTTCCTTGGCTGATTTTACCATATTAACATTTAGCCTTTATCTCTAGAAATTTTGTGGAAGTCATTATTTTCAAAATTCAAGTCCCTCGATTGTTACAGGTGGTTATGGTGCTCACATTGAGAGGATTCCACCAAGTGGTGGCTCTTACAATTATTCCTTCATAAGATTGATTTGTTTGATGCGTTGCACCGATAGTCCATTGTGGAGTTTTATCTTAAGTGCGACCTAAAGTTTACTCAAACTCTGCTTAGCGTCTGATAGGCGGAGTTTAAGTTCTTAAGAGATTATATCTCTCTATTAGGGGTGTCAAATTGGGTTTTTGGGTCGGTTTTGGGTTTGATCCTACCCAAAATGGCTTGACTTGAATCCGACCGGCCTCCAATCCGCCAACCTAACCCGACCGGTGTAACCTGTTCAACAGAAGGCATAATATTTATTTGGGTCAATTTCATGTCAAATTCGGGACCATTCTGGGTCAATCTATGGTTAATTTCAGGTTAGTGGGTTGATTTCAAGTCAATTTTTTGTTGATTGGTCAATTTCAAATTTTATGGTTGCGGGTCATCTTGAACCCGACCCAAAAAATTAAATGGGTTTGGATTCCTAACCTTGATCCGATCCGAATCTGAGTTTTTTTATTGAAGTTCGGGTTGAGTTGGTGTTTTGGTTCAAATTTTGACACCCCTACTATTCGTATGTACAGTTTCCTTGGAAGTTATTAGATTAGATCACTAGTTGGTAAGTTCGCACTTATTGTGGGTCTTTGTGACTCATCATTCAATAATGCTTTCATCAAGAAGGTGCTTGTTGCCATGACAAACTTTATGAGCGGCAATTAAATTTTGTCTGTGCTAACGATGTTACTGCTTGTTGATTTAAATTCATCGATTTGGAAGTTTGGTCCCAATTTACTAATTAGTTGGATCATCCTATTCAGCTTCTCCAAGAGCAACATGATCGAGGTCATAGGCAAGACAAATATTGAGATAAGTTCATGGTGAACAAGGACGCCATCATGATGTAAACCTTCATGACAATTGTGGTAGGTTTAATGAGCATTGCTTCTACTCTTCAAGCTCAAGGCATCCGTTGCCATGCTTAGATTGTGATATTGATCTTTCTGGCTATTTTGAACAAAGGCCATCTCTATTTGTTGCTCCAGTTAATTTTCAACTCAAGGTTCAATATGGAAAGTTTTATCTCTACCATACAAGTGTGATCATGTGATTTGTGATTATCAAGTGCTAAAGGCCTTCATTGAGAAAATTTTGGAGGGCTACTAAAACAAATACTTTGTGCATTTGACACTAATAATAGGAACAATGATACCTAATCAGCAAAGATGCTGACCCCATTGTGCATATAAATGATTGACTAGGATCAGACAATATTCGTGTCATTTTCCAAAATCCATTGATTTCTGTGTGTGCTTGACCCTATGCCACTTGATGATAAAATCACATACAATTACTTTTTTGGAGATATATTTATATACTCCTTTTTGCAACTTCTTTAACAGATAAAATTTTTGCCAATTGGAATACCTGACAAGATGTGATAATTTTCTAGGTGATTTTTAATCATTTTGAGGCAGTCCATATCCTTATCAATCTGAGTTGCTCCGCCAATGCCATCTTCTTAGTCAAATTGTGTAGCTTTAACCATATGGCCATCTAGTTGGTTTGATAGAGGAGTGCTGATTTAGAACTAATCATCATTGGAGGTTTCGTGGAGGACAATAGTTACTTAACACTCGTCATGAAACTTTATGGTACTCTAGGCACCATTAGCCTACAATGCATCTTTAGACTAGCCCTTTAACCACTGCCACTTGATAGCCTCTTCCTATCACTCGACAGACAAGCTTTTAAATCCTAATGGTGTTGTCGTGATCTAAGGGGACTTGGTAGTGCTACCTTAACTTTGTTCAAGAGAACTTTGATGACAAGTATCCCGAAGAGCATGAGTTGGCCATCTATATCTTGTTAGTATAGGTGTGCGAGATTCTAGTCGATCACAATGATGGCTCCAAGCAAATGTTCTTTATCAGGATTTTCTATGGAAGTAATTATTTTTCCCATTTTATTCAATTACTTAAAGATTATCTTGATATTTTTTTTTTGTGGAAGCGCTTTAAGATGCTCAACACAGCGTGTTATCAACTTAATTTTTGGCTGAAACAATGCTTGCAAAATTATTTTATTAAGCTCCATACAACAATTCAAAAAGGTTTGGAGAGAGATAAAAAATTGACACAACCTGACAACCCGACTCAAACTCGACTTGAAAAATCTCGGTTAGTGTGGATCCAAATTTTTTTTTCTGGTTGGGTTCAGGTCTCAAAATTCAACACGATTAAATATATGGGTCAAGAACAAGTTGACCTGAAATGGACCCGTTTAAACCAGAAATTGGCGAAGGAAAGTTATTAGGCTTATGCATTTCAATTTTTGAGTTTTTCCCTTACACTTATTTCCCCGAACCTGACTCTTAATTCTTCAAGAGCCACATCTTATTCCCTTTCAAAGCTTTCTATTGCGTTTCAGATTTAGGGCTTGAAAGTGCGATAGTGTTGGCTCATCTCCTCTTCGTGCATTCATGTGGTCAACATCGAGAAGGTTAGAAAGGAAAATCTAGGCGAAGTATGACCTAGTTTTGATTTCCGTCTACCATTCTTCCAATTTACGTCGATCCAGAGCGCCAAGGTCGAAGGCTCAAAGTTTTTGGAATTCCACCGTCTACCAACAAAGATATTTCTCCCATGTAGATCACAATCCTCATCTTTAGCTTTTCTCCTATTTGATTTGTAGTTTTTAAGGTTTCTTCTTTTCACCTTTCTTTTGTTCGAAGCCACAAACCGCAAGCCATTAGTTATTTTAACCTTCTCCTTTTCTTATTCGGTGATTAATCTTATCATTAATTCTCTCAGGGGAAGTTGGGACTGAGGCAAGACAACCATGAGTAATGTCCTATTGTTTTATGGATTGTTTTCAAGGATGGATTATTGATTTGCTTGTTAGCCAGTTTAGTTCATTGTCATGTGTTATCTCAGGCCCTCAATTACTAACAAGCTTCATGTGTCATGTGATTTTTTTTAATTGTAAACTTTTTTTTTTTTTTGAATATTAGGCTTCATTTGTAACTGTTTTTTTTCTATTTTTTTTTGAGCAAGTATAGTTTTTATTGTAAATTTGTTTTAATTTAAACCGGTTATTTTTGGGTTAAACAGCCTATCGAGTTATAGGTCATGTTTCATCCATATAGTTAGCAGGTTAAATAAGTCAGTTTCAAATTAACCGTGTTTGTATCGAGCTGGTTCGTGTTAGGATTTTCAATCCGTATAATGTTCAGGTCGGGTTCAGGTCAAACCAATTTGTGTCGCGTTAGTATTGGGTCCGACCTGAACCCAACCTGCAGACACAAATTGACACCCCTAAGAATTAGATTGTCAGATTCAAGCTTCATCTGAGAAGCCATGTACTTTTAGTCGTTGTTAATTGTTGTGATGGTGAAGCACGTCAACAACAAATGAATAATGTATGTCAACTTAAAGAAGATAAACAATGCCTACTTGAAAGGTTCTTATTTGCTCTCGAGGATTGACAAATTGGTCACTGATTTGTAGAGCTCAGTTTCATATAGGTTTTCTGTAGTTACCACCAAGTCAAGGTGCTTTTGGTTGACGAGGAGAAGACACATTTTGTCACTGATAGGGAGCATTCTACTACAATGTCATGTAATTTGGATCAAAGAATGCCAATGCTATGCACCAAATGTGATCATAAACATGGTCTGACACTAGAAGGGAAAGAACTTGTAGATTAAATTTGATGATTTGTTGGTGACAATTAAGTTGATGATTGGACATTTTTTTAGCCTCTCCTTGATATTTGTAAAACTAAGTACAACATTAGGCTCAATTAGACGATGTTTGTTTGATGTGAGTTATGACAAGTTCTTGGGGCTTTATGAGAACTCATTGGAACTCTCCTTTCTTGAACAAGTTCGGTAATGCTTGAAGCCTTTTGTCTCCTTAACCAGCTAAGGACATATGGAAGCTCACCAGAAATTTTTTGAGCATAAGCATGCTGATCTCTCATTCAGGTGAATGTAATATCTTCTTTTCAAATTTTGAAGAAATCAATTATAAAATCTTCTCAAATGGAAAGTAGTGTTCATACAATTAAAGCAACCTGTCACCTCTCAGCATGTCTGCTTTTGTGTACATGATGTCCCATTAGCTTAGCCTTGGTGTGCGACGATGGACAAAAGTAGTAGTCAATCTACTATTTGTTTTGTGCTCTCATTGCGTTAGAGAGAAGCTACTTGATAATTGACAAGTTGCTGCTTGCATTACTCATTCTTGCTTGACAACCTTGACTTTATTTCAAAGTCCATCCAATCGGGGTAGTCATTCAATAGGTTATGCAAAAGCTATTGTTGCCTGGCCAAAGACCAAGGGTCTGTTTGGGGCAGCTGCAGCTTATCCAGCTTATGCTAATAAGCAGCTTATTCTGATAATCTGCTGATGAGCGGCTGATCCAGATAAGCTGGCTGACTGTTTGGTTTGTGCGTTGAGAAAACAACTGATTCTGGATAAATGACCATTCTGCCCCTGTTTTGGATAAACTGTTTAGTTGTTTGGTTTGTGCTTTTAGTAAATAACTGATTTGCAAATTTTTTGGAAATAAAATTCCATTTAGACATTATAACATTTAATTTTCAAAAAATTATTTATAATTCTGTGTAACATAAATTCTAATAAATAATTTATATTTTACACTAATTATAAAATAAATTAATTTAAATTTAATTAAATAACAGACATCTCTCATATTTTGTCACAAAGTAGTACATTCGAGTGAAAAGTGAAAACCAAAATTATAAAGTGGAAATCAATGGATCCTTGAAGCTAGAAGAGGATCTCATTAAAAAATTTCCCTTCATGCATCAAAAACTTAAGAACTTCATTATCACCTGTTAGCAGCACTGTATTTCAATCAGAGTATTTAAGCTAACATAGTATACTCGATATTATTAGCATTGTTATTTCAAGCACCTGTTACCTTTTAAATCACTTCTATGTAATCCCAAAAATAAAGCAAAAACAGGCATTGATATGATGACAGTTATTCCACTTCCTTCAAGATGAAGATCTTCCTTCACTCAATGTGATGCATTGCAACTCATTGTTATTTCAAAGGCAGTTTAGCGTTGCACTTCATTAATAAACCAAAAGCTTAGGCCAGCAACAGACCCATAAAAAATCAGAGAACATTCATCTTAACATCCAAACCCCAACATAATAGATAACATAATTAAGCCACCGCCAAATGATACCAGCAAATAGACAGAAAAACAACCCAATAAAGAGAAAATGAATAACAGAAAAGGTAACACACCAACCAAACCATACTAACATTAATAAACCAAAAGCTTAGGCCAGCAACAGACCCATAAAAAATCAGAGAACATTCATCTTAACATCCAAACCCCAACATAATAGATAACATAATTAAGCCACCGCCAAATGATACCAGCAAATAGACAGAAAAACAACCCAATAAAGAGAAAATGAATAACAGAAATGGTAACACACCAACCAAACCATACTGAGGTTAGAGTCCATACAACAAAAACCACCTGCAATTATCATCTCCTTCAGACCAGTTAGAAAAACCAAAGAAATATTCTTAACAGAAGGCAAAGCACCTTCAAACCTAGCAGAGTCATTAACAAGCAAAACAAACCACAATGAAAGGAAGGAAAGAAAAGGAAGTATGCTCCCCTCTTTTGTCCTTCCAGAAAAGAGACCACTTATATGCAACACAATTGTGAGATGCACTTTGTCCAGCTAACTATACCTCTGTTACTTTTAATTGAAAATGCTTGAATAAAATATCTATACTAACAAATGTGTTGGGCAATATGGAACTCTCCAGAGATTGCCTTTACTACAACCCCCATAGGGCAAATTCTTTTTGAATCATTTACATACATACCACACACTTCCTATATTGAGCAGCTCGTTTAAGCATCTATATACAACACCTAAACTCAAGTACTGCCATAAGAACTTTAATTGGGAATAGGCCAAAAAATCAACTTTAAATATCCTCCAGATTAATGTCATGAAACATAATAACTAAGAATAGACCAATTAGATTGCACACGGAATTTCACCAATCGTGCTATTCATCAACATCCCAATTTTCTATATGAAGCTCTCTAATTGGATGGACTAAGCAGGGTATACAACAACAAAAAATAAGAAAGTAATATTACACCTCCCTGGCATTAATCTGAGTTCACCAAGTATTGTGCCATTGACAACCAAAATATAGAACAATTGGCCAGTTCACAACACTATACCTTATGCACTTCATAAAGAACCAACAAACACACGCTGGACAACAAATTGAACCCAAAATGGATAACAATTCAGTTAGGGGTACACACAAAGTAAATTTGTTTCCATATTTATCAATAGTGGGCAGATTCGGTTATCATCAGGATGATAATTAACCTTTTATCCGACCAATTTTTGATGCATTTTCCTTGAAGACCAGACTGTTTTAAGTAAAATAAATGGCCCCTATGAAGAGACAGACCAAGGAATTCTAAAATGCTTTAAATAAATGGCCCCTATGAAGAGCCTACTAACATGCATTATCCTTGAGAAACAAACGTGTCTTTGAGAAGTCAGCCAATACTCTTTACTATTATAATAGAATGGCAATCCATTATGAAGTTGCAGAAAACCGTAATATACTAATAACAAGATAACAACACTATTTATACTAATAACGAATCAAGATAATGCCCAGAAATGTAGTTTTTTATGAAACATCCTTCCCTCATTCTACTCTTATCTCCATAACTATAATTTCCATCTCTAATGTTTTTCAACAAGAGTTTCCAAGCTCCTCATCAACATAAAACTTTACTCTCAACATCTTCCCCAGAACTCCAACCAAACAACTCTGAAAAATAAATCAAATAAAAGGAATCTTTTCTATTCTTGCTCATCTGGACACCAAGGACCAAGGTAAGAGTGAGGCAAAAGAGGCAAAAAATCCTTCACAAACATAGTATAATCATAAATCCACAGATTTCAAGAGATGGGAAGTTCCAAATTCTAGTAGAGGAGACGGAGGGAGTAGAGGAGGGAGGACAAATTTTTTTACCAGACGGGAAATAGGGTAGCGACGGGAAGCGCAACATTCGATCTACCAGCTAGGGCGATGATCCAGGGTTAGCAAGGGCAGGGGTGGAAAAGCAGGGTTGCGAACACGATACGCAGGTATAGGGCTGCGGTCACTGTTTACGCTAAAGAGTAAAACGCCGATTTTAAAAAGGCATTAGCGCAACGGCGTTTTTGAAAACGCCGCCGCGCTTTTATGCTGCCCCAAACGGGCCCCAAGTCAGATTAAACTCGATGAGTGCAACATTGAGTGGGTAGCATGCCCATCTGAATGTTGGTACTTGCAAATTCAATGATCGAGTCTTGGGCTATGAGTGAATCAATGCACTTGATGAACAACTTGAATTCGACTATATTAATATTTGTGTAAGCTCATTTAGGTTTGTAATAAAAAGTGAAAAATTTTAAGCTTGAAAATTAAATGAGCCAAGCTTGAATACTGTCTAATTTATTTATTTATGTTTACGACCAAACTTGTTTGTTGTTCAACAAGTAACTTGTTAAAGGTTTGATATAAAGTTCGATGATATGCTGCATATTATTTAATAAGTGAATGAATTGCTTGATGATCTTTAACTCACGATAATTCCTTGCCAGTCTTTGCTATCTACTTCGTCTACTTATTGATATCCTTGCCAACCTCAGTCTTTCCATTATTTGTTCTTAAAAATAATGCAAGAAGCACCTTCTGCTTGTGCCCTTATGGTGGTTCCTTTCATTTTTTATTTAGCAATCCTAAAGCTGTCAATTCTGCAGTCATTATTTACTTTCCAACACATTTCATTGTACATCACATAGAGAAACCCGAATTGCTCTTTTTTGAGGGCCAAATCTTAGGAGCCATTTATTTTTTACTTGAGCACGGCCAAAGAAAAGGACCAGTACGATACATATTACTGTTCAAGGTCGCTATTTAATAGCGGGCAGGCAAACGTGAGCTGCTGAAGAGAACAAAAATGGAAAAATAAAGCTTCTTTACTTAATGAAACTTGAGCAAATAGCCCAAAAGCACAAATTTCTTAGTAAATAAATGGGCGTTTCTTGCAGTCAAAACTATAGTCATTACAGTTTTTCCTGAAGCTTTATCCTTGCATGATTTTCTTTTTAACTGGTAAATTTTTTCAATTTTTCTCCTGCTCCATTTATAGACATTTTTTTTTAATCTTTTTTATTGCCAGTGCTGAAGGAATATTTCTCTTGTGCAGTCAGAAAACCTTGTTTTTTTTTATTTCTTGATTTTTAATTTGCTGATCTATCTCTGGCACTGTAGTAATGTTTCTCATTCTCTGTGATTTAACTTAATATTTATTTGTCTGCAGGGGAAATACTCAACAAAGGAACCTGTTATTTGACATTATGAAGAGCAGGCATTCAATGATGGATGCTTCTTTTAATCGAGATCAAGATGCTTTGATTCCGAAAGCACTCAGCTGCGAAGAAATAAATACATATCATGTGGATTCAACTGGAGCAACTCTGACTGTTGATGCAAGTGTTGGCCTTATCTATAAATACTGTGATAAGCTGCCCAGAGACAAGTATGGCAATATTTTCCTTGGTAGCTTTAATTGATCTTATTTTAGCAATATTTTCCTTACTATTATTAATTGATTACATTTTCCTTTTAGAGTTATGTTTTCTTCAAAAATCTTTGTTATAACCCATGCTCTATTGTAACCCATCACTAATTCTAACATCCTCTCATTGTAGATATTTCACTCCGAGACCAGTTTTCCAGTTTGATGTTTGCAGTGGGACATATGAGTGCACAATAACTCTACCAGCCAATGCTGCATTTCGGACATTAGCTGGTCCTTTCTGTAGAAATTCTCATCTAGCAAAACAACAAGCTTGTTTGGAGGCTTGTAAGCGGCTGCATCAACTTGGTGTTTTAGACGATCATCTTAATCCTATAATTGTAGAACCAATGGAATCTGAGGTTGATGAAAAAACAAAACAAAATACTGCTGGTGCAGGTATTGGTTCTATCTTCTTTTTTACGCTTATGTTGAAAATTAGCCTACTATTTCTTATCTGTTTCTTTGGTGCTAAAATTGAGACTTACTCCTATTGTTGTTTGAAGGTACAACGAAGAGAAAAGAACTCCATGGAACCTCAATCATACGCGCAACATCCGGAACTTGGGCATACCAAAAGATCGGTGCAATCACTTTGCAAGGATACAAGATAAAGTTTGTGTGCAATCACGTAAACTATAAATATTCTGGCTTCATTTTGTTGCTTGATGCCATTCTTGATGAAGATGTTGGCTGTTTGGATATAGATCTTTATTTGGTTGATAAGATGGTGAAAGCCAACATTTCTCCATGCGGACTCATTGAGATGGATAACAAGCAGGTCTCTCTTATCAATGAAAAAATCCTAGTTTATTCAATACACTTGCTCGGAAATAATATTCTCATAATTTATTTATGCTCTGATTTAATCTCAGATTGAGCGAGCAAAAATATTCCAAGAACTATTTTTTAATGGCTTATTTGGCAAATTATTTAAAGGATCCAAATCTAGCGGACAGAAAAGGGAGTTTCTACTAAAAAGCAATAAAAGGCCAACATGGAGCAGTTCCAATATGTACCTGCTTTTACCACTTAAAACCTCAGACCAACAACATCAAGATGAAGCACATATAAACTGGGATGCAATTGATGCGACCTTTTCCGCGGTGGAATTTATATCAATAATTTACACATCAGGAGCGGAAAGTGATCAACTGTGGAAAAATCCTGTTTCATTTGTTTCAAGAAATGATTCCGATGAATCCGGTGTCATCCACCTTGCCAATAAGCTTTTGCATGTTCAAAGTGTTAAAGACTTGGTAGTTGTGGCGATTCACACTGGCAAAATCTACACGGTTCTTGATGTTGTAACTGATTCATCTGCTTGTAGTTCGTTTGATGCACCGGGGTTTGCTACATATAAAGAGTACTTTAGCAAGAAGTAAGCAAGGTTTTTGATAATATTTTTCATTTTATTAATGTATTTATGAAATTTACTTTAGCAAGAAGTAAGCATGGTTTTTGATAATATTTTTCATTTTATTAATGTATTTATGAAATTTACTTACAACCACACACTTCTTATGTATTTACATATCTAACACCCAAAGTTTGATATTTATACTTAAAAAACCTTAGTGTCATAAACATATGCATGAAAATCTGTTTTTGACTTTTAAAAAGATAGTAATGTTGGCATTTTGTATGTGATATTAAATGTATGAGTCGTATGAATGTAAATGTGAATGCTTAGGTGTTAAATAGGTAAATACATGAGAATTGTGTGGTTAGTATGTAAATGCCCCAAAATATTTTTGCTCAAAGAAGACACACTTTAGCACTCATCAGCATGCATTTGTACATACTTCATGCATAAACACCTAGTTTTATGTAGTTGGACGGGAATGAGAATTCTTTTAGGTAGGATGGTTATTGTGTGATCGCTGCCTATCAGGTTTATGCCAATTGAGTCCATTTTTCTTTTTGTGGATTAGGTATGGAATTGTGCTTCAGCTCCCAGGGCAACCATTGCTGCTTTTGAAGCATAGTCATAATCCTTACAACCTTCTTTCTTCATCCAGCTACATTGAAGGTTTGATTTTCTTGTAAAGTTTTCTATTATTATTGCATTTAATGTTTCTTTTTTTAATTTTTTTTATTTTCTGTTGTGCTATATTTTTTGCATATAATGATAATCATTTTAAAAATTCTTTAATGTTAGGAATGTTTAGGATAACTATCGGCAACTTTTTTTATCCCAAATTTTATTAAAAATATTGAGAATGAAAAATTACTTTTTTTTTCCTTAAGGCACTGTTTGATACGCTGGATTTTAGAGGAGAAAGTTATTTATGATGATCTTACTTACAAATCTCTTTAATTATACAAATGAGTACATTGTTCGCAGCTACTTCCAAATAAACATTCATTGCTTTAAGGTACTGCCAAATAAACATACAACACGCATCAAATATAGAATACTACTTCTTAATTTGATTTTTTTTCTTAGCAGTACTTTCCCTCTAGTTGAAGCATGCACACACACACACACATTTATTATCTTTGTCTTGCTGCATAATTGAGAGAAAGATGGAGGTTCTAGAGATTTTGTAAATATACCAAATACTTGTTTTAAAGTGGAGGAATGCGGGGTGATAATCTTTTTAGAAAGTGCATATTCAATGACATGACAATCAATGTCATTATGCTTGACTCTTCATTCAACACATAATTGTTGGCAGTGTAGATGGCTACACAATTGCATGTTACAAAACCAATTGGAAAACCAAACTCCTCTAAGAGAGTTTTTACCCAAATCATTTCATATGCCAAGTAGTCATAGCTCTATATTCAATTTCAACATTACATCTGGTCGCCATAAATTGTTTCTTACGTTTCACAGTGACCAGGTTCATTCCATCCTGTTTATAATCTCTAAAAGTTGACTTCATGTCTTCAATAAAGTGTTATAATCAAAACTTGAGAATGCTTCCACATCCATGTGCTTAGTTTTAGCATTTAATATCCCTTTTCCATGAGATATTTTGATACTTGATAATGTGCAAATCTTCTTATACTTGTGTTCGGGATTTTGCTTGTACCTAATGACAATTCCTACAATGAATGAAATATCAAGTGTTGCTTAATTTTTGATGTACAACCCAGTTTATATGTACTTCATGCTGCTGTTGGCCTAAAAGTTTAAGTGGTAAAAACATGCACATATTGAAAGTTTGGAACTACTCAACCATAATTTGCTATTGTTTTTTTAACAGAAATTCACTTTTATGCCTGCAAAATATCGATCATCTAAATAATTTGCCAAATAATCTATTAAAAAATATTTTTTGGAATATTTTTTCTCACTCATTTTGAGGTTAAACTAACTCAACCATAAAAAAATTATGAGAATGTGATTTGCATACAATTATTATCAAGTAAACTAAGAATTTTTTATTAATGAGAGAGGCCTACTCGATATCCAGCTGAATTTGCACCGGGAAATGAAAGCCTTCGATCAATTAAATGAATTCCTTTATCTAAACTTATAAAACCTTCATAAGAATAGCATTAAGCAACAAAATAAATTCATTGTGATTACACAAATTTATCTTCTCTGCTTGTAAAATGATAGCATTAGTCTTCTTGTGTGCCAGGTTGGTGCTATTGTATGTGTTTCAGCTGTTATATGGAGTTACTCTTTTCTTGTTATTCCTTAAAAAAATAATGGAATTCCATCTCAATGAAATTTTAGTTTAGCTAGTAAAATATTATCTTATTTTTGTATTACATTTTTCATTGTTTAGTTTTTTTGTTTGTTCGATTTGTTTTTAATATAATAATTATGTTTTAAATAAATTATTGAATGATAGGATTGTTTAGAATACTCACCTGTAATAATTTTATTTCCGAATATTATTGAGCATGAAACCTTATTTTTTTATATTAATGTACTATTTGGTGCAATGGGAAGTTAGTTGTGATGATCTTATTCACAAGGCTCCTCAATGTATAATTAAATAAACATACAACACATCAAATGAGGTTAATTAAAGTGAAGTCAGTTGTGATGATCTTATTCACAAGGCTCCTCAATGAATAATTAAATAAACATACTACACATCAAATGAGGTTAATTTTTTAATTTTATTTTTTAATATGTGAGTACTTCCTCTCAGGTTGAAACATGCATGTATATATATGTAGAGTTTCTTTTGTGCTCTAATGCACCACGATAAAGAGTTAACTTGTACTTTTAGGAAGCTCAAGGTGCATGATAACAATTATTCTACTAACTCTAAGTTAACCATGATAATTTTTGCATTAAAGTTCTAACGACATTATCTTCATGATATTCATTGTGAGTTTTTTGTTGATCATTAAAGCTTGAAGTGTATTTTTCGTCGAGAGTTAAGCTATAATATAAAGCTTCAATTTATGTATTTTCTTGGATAATCAATCGAGAGCGATAGATGGAATGACTTCAGCTTGAGATAATACGTCTAGGAGGCAATTTTATATTGCACATGACCGGGGGTGTAAACGAGCTGAACATGAGCCCGCCCGAGCTTAGCTCGTGTTTGGCTCGTTTAAAAATATTATTGTTCGTGTTCGACTTGTTTATTTTCAAACACAAAAAATTTATTCGTGTTCGACTTGTTTGCTTAGCGAGCCGAACACAAGTTTTTCGCGAACAAAAAACGTTTGATAACCTAATTACACAACCATAGGATGCTAAGGATAGGGGTGAGATATAAATCTTATCATTTATATTCAAACATCATTTAAATATGATTTAATATATTTCTATTCTATTTTTTTAAGTAATAATTTTAATTGATTATAAATCTTTGTAGCTTTATGGTCAGTCAATTAAAATATTTAAAAATACTACTCATCAATTATATATATATATATATGCATATAATTATTATTTTGAGCCAAAACTAGCCAAACACGAACGAACAAATATTTATTTGTGTTTGACTTGTTTATATATCGAGCGCAAAAAAAATAGTTCATGTTTGGCTCGTTTGCTTAGCGAACGAATCAAACACGAGCTTCTTAATGGGCTGAACTTGAACTGTTCGCGCACAACAAACTGTTTTGACAATCCCACACATGACTATTCATCCAACTATTGTAGATTAGAATTGTACTTCTCAAATGGAAGATATTGAAGTGAAGTTCTTTAGTAATTAAGTTTATAATGGATTGAAATACTTGTTCATTATTGATCAAACAGACATTAAAGATGATTATATATCATCTAGATGAGGAAAGACTTCAATAAGAGATACTCAAGAAGTACATATCACATAATTATTGTTCATTTAGGGAGCATAAAAATGTATCAATATCTCAAGGAGCATTTCAGGTTATTTGGCATGGATAATCTTGTTTATTTTATAGTTAAGTGTTTGATTTGTTAAATGTTCAATTTTGAATTTAAAAATTTTGTTGAACTTTTGTAGCAGTCTTATTTTCGAATGAAATTAGGAGGAGATTGTAATTAGATTTCATAGCTGGCTTATCCATTGTAATTAGATTTCATAACTGGCTTTTCCAGATTTAAATAAGATCATTATTATAATTTAGGTCTAGCGGAGAAGGTAATATGGTTTGGTCACATTAAACGTCGACCATCTGATGATCCGATTAGGAGAGTAGATGTTTTAGATTCGACTTGTGTTAAGAAAGGGGTAGACCTAGGAAGTCTTGGGCTTATTGTGTTAAAAATGATCTTAATTTACTAGAACTAAATGAAAATATGACACTAAATAGGACGCAATGGAGAAAAAGGATTCATGTAGCCGACCCCACGTAGTGGGATTAAGGCTTTGTTGTTGTGGAGAAGGTAAGATGAATGCAAGGGGATATTTTTTTTATTTTTTATTTTTTTGATTATATGGCATATCAATCATCATCATTTTTGATTGAGATGAAATTTTTTTTCCAAGACATTAAAGAACATGCTAGTGATTTTGGGTATAAGATTAGATTTTCAGCACCACATTTCATTCTCAAACAAAAGGTCAATCATAGTGTATTAATTAGAATTTGGAAAATTAGAACTCGTGTTATTGAGCATTGCATTCCACTTGTAAAGTTTTTCTAAACTAAAATGAGCATGACACCATGTTAGACTCGTTATGTAAAAAGTTGTGAATCTCAGTGTTTGTTTGGGTCTGGCTAGAGAAAACTCTTAAGATATACATCATTTGTGAGGATATTCTAGAAAAAATTGTCAAAATAAGAAGCAACATAAGAATTTGAAGAAAAGACAAAACAAACTTTACTATGAAGCAGCTATATACATATATATATATATATATATGCTTCAATTTGAGATGAAGTGAGTGTTACTGTAGAAATATGTCAAATTAAAAAATTATTGTGTATTTGATGAGGGTTGTATGCTTGTTTGGTTTGACCTTGAATCATTTTAAGAAATCTCTGCAAATACTCCTTGGAATACACCTCTCTTACTTACATACACACTCAATCCTTCCCCCCCCCACTGTCAAAAGTCCCTTGCACACTCATACACACCACCATCACCCAAAAGTCTCTCCAACACTCCTAAATACTGCATTACATAAAAAATCCACCTTTAATTATTGTCAAAACTATCAATGTAACAGGAAAGTTACCCATTGTTACTTTGTACCGTCGGGCCGCTGCGAAGTGGCGCTTAGGTGTTGCAGTGGGCTCTGGGGCTCCTATAAAGTGGCGCTAAGCTCTCAAGTTTTGGCTTCATTTTCTGCTGGGAACATTACCGCGACACTGCTACAGCAGTGCCTCAATGGTGCTACAGTAACATTGATACAATACGTTGCTACAATAACATTGCTACATTACTTGTCATTTTTTCCCATTTTCCGTTCCCGTAAATTTTCTGCAGAAATGCCATATAAGCATAAAAATATTAACATAAAAAAGTACAACATTTTTCATGCATTTTGAGCACTTAACACATACCACTTAATTCTTATCTATTCACATGTCTAACACCTAAAGATCATGTATGCCACCTTACCTATGCATGAAAAAGGTATATTTCATTTTTAAAAGTAAAAAAAAGTAGTATTTTTGATGTGATATGAAATATTTGGTTTGTATAAATGTAAAAAGTAAAAATTTAGGAGTCAGATATGTAAGTACATAACATCTGGGTGGTATATATGTATACGCCCCTACAATAAAACATAGTGAATATTACATTGCATAGAAGGGTTAGTAAGAAGAGAATTCTTTTTTTTTAATCACCCTGGAAGCATTATAAAAAAATGAGCCATCATCAAATCTATCTGACCTCATGTTTGGCCTTTTAGTTACTCACTCTGGTTTTTTTAGGTCATGTCCATGATCTCTTTTCACTCTTTTATTAACTATGGAATCCTCATTGGCTTTGACATAAACTAGTTCAACAAGAAGTGCTTTTTGATTCTCGTCTTCTGTCTTTTCTTCATCTTCGTTCTTTTTGTTTTAACTCAGGCAAGCATGGCGAGCGTCTAATCAGCTATTTGCTTGGACATATCGTTTGTGAAAATTGGAGAAAAACGTCCATTTCCTTCAAACCTGTGTATATCTTTCTTATCTTGATTGATGAGTTTTTGGCATTATATAATTTTTCTAAATTTCTTCAGTCTTAAAAATCATTTAATGAAATCCTTTGAGGTGTAACCAATGCTTTGATATCAACTTGTAGGTCTATGATGTGCTTATGGAAACGGTAGTAAATTATGGAGTCAAGGGAATTACTTTTTCCAGAGGAATTGGATCTTACCCTAATTAAACCTAGAGGAGAAAGGAAGGAGCCAAAGACCTTGCTCTTGGGAGGGTATAGGCTTTTGGAATTGATGCCGGAGTTAGTAGTAAAAAATTGTGGAAACACAGAAGCAAACTTTTATGAATAGGAAAATAGGGTTACAAGACAACACAACAAAAAATAACAACATAAATACCTACGACGCAAGCAAATACCTCTAAGGTATATTTCAAGGGCGGTAGAGGACGACTAGGTGGAGTGGGATGATTGGTAGGGGTAGTGGCAATAAAGAAATACTGATGGCAGTGAGGTAGAGGTGCAGATTGTTGTGGCAGCAAGTATGGAGGGTCGTAGGTGACCGACAACAAGCATATTGGTGGCTGGAAGGTGCTGGACAGCAAGGGCAATGGGAGTGAGGCTGAGGAGCAGCCTATTGGGAGTGTTGGGAAGGATGGAGGAGGGCCCGGACAGCTGGACAGCCAAGGAGGCTGTAAGGGAACACAGTACAGGTTCGGGGATGGGGCTGGAAATGTGTGAAAGCAAGGTGAAACCTCTGTAGGAGGATTTGCAGAGTGCAGATGGTGGCCGAGTGTCGGCCGTTTTTATTGTTCAACTTTCGCTTTCGTAGTTTAAAAAGGTGATGATTTTGTGATTTTGAAAATAATTTAAATATCAATATAACCTTTTTTTTATTTTTAAAAGTAACATTTTAATTTAAAAATAGGTGAGACCAATTGGATCCCACATTTTAAATAGTTTAGACGAGTGAATACGATACTACAAGTAAAACACTTATCCCGAAAGATAAATATCACTTGTAATAGGGATTCAATCACCTAGACAAAAGACTTTGTGACATCCGTTCGGTCTGCGAAATTGTCTTATTTGCCGACAAGTTCCCCTACCTAATACGAGGATTAGATAAGGTTTATTTTATCTGGGTTCCAGGTTCCCTATAGAGGCAAGCCCCTATAGTTAATTACATCTTAAATGATCGAAATCACTTAAGATGACTCTCGATTAAGATCAGATGGTTTTGCTTTCAAGATTTCAAAGTTTAAGTTTTTCACGATTGGACATGGGAAAATCAAATAGGAATGACTCAAAATAGGAACAATTATTTAAGGAATTCAAAGGGAAGAAAAGTAGGGGACAAGGAAAAACCCCGGTGATATCCTAACTATCCTATTGTTCGGCTTTATGTCTTTGAAGTGATAATTATTTGATATTTCAATCCTGCAAATTATTTAGGATTTAGGACTTATGTTTGCACAACGTCGGACTGTGCAAATAGCCTAAAAGACAGGAGGATTTACACCGTACCGAATGGTAACCTCAGAGAATCCTAATGCATTAGGATTTATAATTACACAAAAGAGTTGTGTAAAAAGCCCAAAGAGTGATCCTATGGGTTGTTTAAACTAAAGAAAGTGTTAGGTGATGTGAATGTGTTTTGCTGCTGCAGATTCATCTTGAAGTTATCCCTTGCCGTGCTGCCCACGATGTTCGCTCCAAACTCCTCGTAGTAGCACCTCCTGGTTTAGTTTTAGTTTTGAAAACCCCCCTAACCACTAGACTATCCTAATCTAAGGCATAGTGTATCACAGTAACTAAGCATGCAGTATAACAAAAAAGAACAGTATAGTGTACAGTAGAAAGAAAAGACAATATAACATGCTGAGAAAAATAGTACAATAAGCTATGAAAACAATATAACATGCTGCAAAAATAAAATGTTGTAATATAAATTAAACCTGTACACCTGGTAGATCCATTGCTCCTTTTAATTTAGCTATTATATGCTGTGTAAAGAGGGAAGTATGACCTGAAAAAAACTCACTTCAGCAGATTTAAAGCAAAGCACTGTAAAACAGGTTCAAGAAAAAAAATACTCCCACAGAAATCTTTCTTAAAAGCCTCACATAAACAGCCACCCACACTTCCTCAGCTCCAAGCACAAGAGAATGAAAAGAACAAGTGAGAATGAAGTTAGAGGAGATTTTGGCAGCACATCCCCACTTTCAGAAATTCGGCCAGCACTTACACACCCTCCCAAAGTGGTGTTTTTAAAGCAAAGAAAAGGAGGAGAAGCCACCTACCAGCCACCCTAGCCAGCAAATCGCGTGAGAGGAGAGGAGAAAAAAAAATTAAGGAAAGAAGAAATGCAACCTGGGGCAGAGAAAGGGTCGACCAGGTGGAATCTCGAGGTTGGGGGAACATTCGGTCGAGAGGAAACTCGAGGAGACGAGCCGCGTGCGCAACCAGCGGCGGAATGCCGCATGTGAGGAGGCGAGGGAGACGCTCGGGCTCCGCC
>NW_018164891.1:347369-347867 GCF_001263595.1 Phalaenopsis equestris
ATTGCAAGAATAAAAGAGGGGAGAAGAATACCTCACTTCAGCAGATTTATAGCAAAGCACTGTAAAACAGGTTCAAAAAAAATCCTCCCACAGAAATCTTCCTTAAAAGCCTCACGTAAACAGCCACCCACACTTTCTCAGCTCCAAGCACAAGAGAATGAAAAGAACAAAGTGAGAATGAAGTTAGAGGAGATTTTGGCAGCACTTCCCCACTTTCAGAATTTCGGCCAGCACACACACCCTCAAAAAGTGGTGTTTTAAAGCAAAGAAAAAATGGAGGAGAAGCCACCTACCAGCCACCCTAGCCAGCAAATCGTGTGAGGGGAGAGGAGGAGAAAAAATTTAAAGCAAGAAGAAATGCGACCTGGGGTAGAGAAAGGGTCGGCCAGGTGGAACATCGCGGTTGGGGGAACATTCGGTCGAGGAGAACTCGAGGAGACGAGCCGCGTGCGCAACCAGCGGCGGAATGCCGCGTGTGAGGAGGCGAGGCAGACGCTC
>NW_018164891.1:348046-353323 GCF_001263595.1 Phalaenopsis equestris
GTTAGGTTAAATATGATTTAAGAAAATATTTAAGATTTTTGAAAAATAAAATTTTAATTTGTGTTTCACCCATGCATCAAAATATAGCAAAAATTGATATCATTTTTGCATAATTCTGACGTTCCGGACGTGCTGGCGCGGTCTGTTTTGCCGTCGGAAGTCGTTTTGACGAATTCATCGATTTGCGTGCCAATTTTCTCTTGCCGAAAATATGGCAATATGGGTGTCCTTTCCTACCAAAATGGGTATCCCGGACGCGCTGGCGCGGTCCAATTTGTCATCGGAGGTCATCCAGAGAAGTTCGCATTTTCGTTCGTCCTTTAGGCTTAATTGAAGTCCGATTTCGTGTAATTTCGTGAATTTTGTGCATTTGGTGTGTATGTGTGACGAAAAAAATGTGACGATGTTTTCCTAAGGCTTAGAGTCCTATTAGCAGTTTTTCCCCGCTCGTTCATAAGACGATGGTCTTG
Organism: Phalaenopsis equestris; assembly: GCF_001263595.1. Taxonomy (NCBI): domain Eukaryota; kingdom Viridiplantae; phylum Streptophyta; class Magnoliopsida; order Asparagales; family Orchidaceae; genus Phalaenopsis; species Phalaenopsis equestris. The sequence goes on from NW_018164891.1 coordinate 348,517, forward strand.
TGCCAAAGATGCTAGACATCAAAGGAAAATAGGAATTGACTGAAATTTCTAAAAGGGTGAGTCTCAATTCTAGTTTTCTAGGATGATCCATAGGAATTTCTAGAGCTAGAATCTAGGCTCTAAGGAGGAGAAGACAAGACCTCACAAAAATGAGGTCAACACCGGGGAGGCTGGAAAACAAGGCCGACGACTATGGGGAGTGGAGAAGGGTTAGGGAAAACGACAAGGGGAGATACATTACCACCTCTGAGTAGGATACATCTGAAGCACCACCATCTTCTCGGATACTGCCCACAAATTGGAAAAAAACTACACACATGATTTCTGAAAGCAAACACAACAAAAAAATGAAAAATTCTAAGCATAATACCCCCTATTTATAATGATGGCTAGGACTTATTTTAAGTAATATTTAAAATAAAAAAGAAGAATAAAAATAATAAAAATTCAGATTCGGCAAGGATGAATAAACTTACATAATTTCAGATTAGGCAAGGATGGTAAAATAAATCAGAATTTAGAATTGGTAAGAATTGATAACAGGAAAGTACTAATAGAATTTCATATTAGACAATGATGAGTAAAAGAAAACAGAATTTAGAATTGGTAAGGACTTATAATAGGAAAGTACTAATAAAATTTCATATTAGGCAAGGATGAGTAACAAAAAAAACAGAATTTAGAATTGGTAAGGACTTATCATAGGAAAGTACTATGAAGGAAAGAGCGAGGGGGAGAGAAAGGAAAGGGAAAGAAATATTATGAGGGAAATGGAAATAAAAGGGAGGGAAAGGGGAGGAAGAAAAGGAAAGGGAGGTTGGTAGCCCTCCCCCCTTGAGGACCGGTCTGTACAACCAAGCTGAACCAAAACCTAGGTCAGTCCTCCCCAAAGCCCAGCTTCAAGATGGCTTCAGGATATGTGTGTGTGCGTGTGATGTGTGTGAGAGATTGAGAGAGAGAGAGGTGAAAGTTATTCAATTGCTTCATGTGACATTGTTACATCCTTAAACCTCTTTATTAAGAAGAGAAAAATACACAATTCTCTCTCTATATGTCCATAACTCTAACTAAATGCATCAATTTAGGAATCATTATTCTAATTTATTTTATTTATTTAAATTTTAGCTAGCCATCCCTTAAGAAAGAGCTAACAATTCTCAAATTCTCTCCTTAAAATGTAGTGGGCTGCTTAAAATGAGGGAACATAATTTTCTGGAGTGATTTTAGGAGTGTTAACTTTATATATATATATTTTAATTTTGAAATTTAAATTGCAATTTTTGAAATTTTTTTTTGAGGGACTCTTGGATCACCGACGCCCAGCTTCAGGATGGCTTTAGGTTACGTGTGTGTGCGTCACAGGAGCTACATCAACCCTATCACGATGCATTGAAAAAATTTTTAAAAACATCAACCCTATCACGATGCATTGAAAAAATTTTTTTTTGAAAAATTTTTCTGAGAAAAATACAGAGTGATTTTAGGAGTGCTAGGGCCGCTACACCACGGGCGAATGCGAGAAAAGAAGTTAGTCCATGAAACTAATGAAACTAATATTATGATAGGATCTTGGAATATAGGTACTCTCAATGATAAATTAATGGAATTAGTTGATAATATGATTCATAGAAAAATTAATATCTTATGTATTCAAGAAACTAAGAGGGTTGGAGAAAAGACTAAGGAGATTGATGATTTAGGTTTTAAACTTTGGTATTCTGATAAGAGTCGCACTAGAAATGGTGTAGGTATAATTATAGATAAGAGTTTGAAAGATAATATTGTAAAAATTAATAGAGTTGAAGATAAAATTATAGCCTTTAAGATTATCATTAATACTAAGATTTTTAATATTGTAAATGTTATGCTTCTCAAGTTGGTTTAGATACAGAGTCTAAAGATAAATTTTGGAATGACTTAAAAGACTTAATACAAATGATACCTCTTGAAAAAAAAAATTTTATTGGAGGAGATTTAAATGGACATGTCGGTAGAGTGGTAGAAGTCTTCAGAAATACTCATGGTGGCTACGATTTTGGAGTAACTTATGAAGAATGTAGAGCTATTTTAGATTTTGCTTTAGCATATGATTTTGTTAGTACTAATACTTTATTCAAGAAAAGAAATGAACATCTTATTACTTATAAGAGTGGATCTAATAAAACACAAATTGATTATTTTCTGATGAGAAGAAGAGATCGTCGCAATTGTAAAGATTGTAAGGTCATTCCAAGTGAAAATTTAAGTACCCAACATCGTTTATTAGTTCTAGATTTTAAGATTAAAAGTTATAAAATAAAAAATACTAGGACTCATCATCGTAGAATTAGATGTAAAAACTTAAAAGACACAAATAAAATTATCTTTATGAGTAAAATTCAAGATTTCAAAATTTGGGATATTCATGAAGAAGCAAATGTTATGTGAGATAAATTAACAAACATTATTAAACAAGTAGCAAAATATGTGCTTGGAGAATCAAAAGAAAAAATTTTTATAACTAAAAATAGTTGGTGGTGAAATAATAATGTGCAAGAAAAGATAAAATATAAGAAGTTATGTTATAAAAATTGGTTTAAATGTAAAAGCTTAGAGAACTGAGAAAAATATCAAACGACCAACTGAGAAAAATAACAAACGACCCACATGAAGTCTAAAAAAACAATCTGTGACGCTAAAAATTATGCTTTTGATGATCTTTATGATAGATTAGATACTAAGTAGGGTGAAAAATATATGTATAAACTAGCCAAACAAAGAGAAAAGAAAAGTAAAGATTTAACTCAAGTAAAGTGGATTAAAGATGAAAATCAAAAAGTACTTTTCTTAGAGAAAATCAAAAAGTGTTTTTTTTTAAAAGATATTCAACTTTGATAAACTTTTTAATATGATAAACTTTTTAATAAAGTTTCTGAAAATAAGATCGACCTTAGTGATCTTAATATCATGAATAATAATAAAACGTTTCATTTTTATCGTCGCATTGTCGGCCGTTTTTTTTTTAAACTTCGTGGTTTGAAAAAATAGTGATTTTGAAAATAATTTAAATATAACCCTTTTTTTAATTTTTAAAAGTAACATTTTAATTTTTAAAATAAGTGAGACCAAACGAGCCTCATAGTTTAAATAATTTAGATAATTTAATACAATACTACAAGTAATACACTTATTCTGAAGAATAAATATATCACTGAAGAATAAATATATCACTTGTAATAGGGATTCAATCATCTAAACTAAACAATTTGTGACGTCCGTTCGGTCTGCAAAATATTTCTATAAAAAGGCCAACAAGTTTCCCTATCTAACATAAGAAAGATTAGATAGGGTTTATTTTATCTGGGTTCCTGGTTCCCTATAGAGACAAACCCCTATAGTTAATTACATCTTAAATGATCAAAATCACTTAAGAAAACTCTTGATTAAGATCAGGTGGTTTTGCTTTCAAGATTTCAAAGTTTAGGTTTTCACGATTGGACATGGGAAAATCAAATAGGAATGACTCAAAATAGGAATAATTATTTAAGGAATCCAAAGGGAAGAAGAGTAGGGGACATCACAGATTCAGGAGAAACCCCGGAGATGTCCCAACTATCCTATTGTTTGGCTTTATGTTTTTTGAAATGACGTTTATTTGATATTTCAATCCTGCAAATCATTTAGGATTTAGGACTTATGTTTGCACAATATCAGATAGTGCAAATAGCCTAAAAAAAGATGGGAGGATTTACACTGTACCACACGGTAACCTCGGAATCCTAAAGCGTTTGGACTTGTAATTGTACAACAAAGTTGTACAAAAAGCCTAAAGAGTGATCCTATAGATTATTATTTAAACTAAGGAAAGTGTATAGTGTTGTGAAAATGTTTGTGATGAGAAGATGTTTTGCTGCTGTAGATTCACCTGGAAATTGTTCCTCGTCGCGTTGTCCACGATGTTCGCTCCAAACTCTTCATAGTAGCCTCCTGGTTTAGTTTTAGTTTTGAAAATGCTCCTAACCACTAGATTATCCTAAACTGAGGCATAGTGTATCAAAGTAACTAAGCATGCAGTGTGAAAGAAAAGTAACAATGCACTGTACAGTAAAGAGAAAAGACAATATAACATGCTGAAAGAAGAGCATAACGTGCTATAAAGAGTAGTATAACATACTGGGGAAGCAGTATAACAGACTATGAAAATAATATAACATGCTTTAAAATAAAATGCTGTAATATAAATTAAATATAAATTAAACCTGTACACCTGCGAGGTTCATTGCTCCTTTAAATTTAGTTATTATGCGCTGTGTAAAAGAGGAAAATATGACCTGAAAAAGACTTAACAGAAACAGGTAAATCATAGGAAAAAGACAAATAAATAAAATAAAATACAACATCACATATAAAGGACCAAGAATAGGAAATTTATATGTGATATTGGAATGTCCCCAATTGTCAGGAGGATTTGAGTGTAAGACAAACTCAAATCCCGGAGCATTGGGTTTCAATTTTGGTCAAGTTAAGGTAAAAATTTCATTATTTGATTTAATTAAATCAGTCATGAGTCACAATCTAGTGTATCCTCGTACCTAGTGTCCTACTTATCTCCCAAACTGAGGTTAGATATTTGGATTTCTTAGGATCATTTGAAAATTAGGATGATAAACTATCTCTTAAGTTGTGCTCCTAAGATCTAGAATGTCTGCGCTTTAGTTTAAACTTGAAGTGTACTAAGGTGTCTAATCTCAATTAAGTGTCTTTCCACTAACCCTCAAACATCTATAGGTCCAGCTTAATTCGCTACCAGACTCCTAAAACCTAGGGG
>NW_018164891.1:353585-354758 GCF_001263595.1 Phalaenopsis equestris
TTAAGTCTCTCTCAGATTCTCGTTCCCTCCTATTTTCTTTGAGATTATAAATCATTTCTGAATATAATTAAATCGGAAATTCTCATTTTTAACTTGACCGTTAAAAAAAAGAAAACAAAAAGAACGAAAAAGTAGACCGATCCATTTTTCTTAAAATCAAGTTAAATCAATGAAACTCATGAATGTATCGGTCTAAAACATTTAAACTCGTTAAAAGGAAAATGATTAGATCAATCCCGAGAAGAATATCCTTTCCAAGTGGCACTTTTATGGATTTCCAAACCCATCATGACTTCAATTTACATCAAACTCAAAATGAAGCTTCAAGAGCCTTTTACATTTCATAAAATATAGGAGAACAATCCATAGGGAGCATCCTTTTGTATCTCCAAAAATCATACCATTATCAAAGCCCTTCAACTTCAATTCTAATCAAAAGCTCACGGGTAAGACAATAAGGGAGGGGAGAGCCCACGGGTAAGGCAGCAACCCAAAACCAAGAATCAAATCCAGCTTAATGAATATGAAGCTTCACGACTAAGGCAGCAACCCAAAACCAAGAAAGCTCACAAACAAACTCACAAATAGAATTATGGAGAAGAACAAAACATCCAACTATTTTTCTCAACAAAACCAACGGAGCTCAGTATAAGGGGCAAACCGAAATCAGTAAAAAGGAGCAAACCAACAAAAATATTTCAGCTCACATAAAGCACTAAAAGGAGTCCAAACTGAGCCCAATAACATGGCCACCCGACCCCCGAACGTAATTTTCAGCTCTAAGAAAAAAAATTTCCAGCATATATTCCATCAAAGGGGCAACAAGAAAAAGCAAAATGTGAGCCCCGAATGTAATTTTCTAACTTTAAAAAATGATTTCCAGCATGTTTTCCATCAAGGGGCAACAATAAAAGCAAAATATGAGCCCCGAATGTGATTTTCCAACATTTAAAAACAACTCCTAGCATATATTTCGACAAGGGGCAGTAAGAAAAGCAAAATGTGAGCCCCAAATGTAATATCCAACATTTAAAAATAACTCCCAGCATATATTTCAACAAGGGGCAGCAAAAGGAGCAAAACATAAGCCCTAAATGTGATTTCCAGAACTTAAAAATAAATTTCCAGCATATATTTCAACAAGGGGCAGCAAAAGGAGCAAAACATAAGCCC
>NW_018164891.1:355193-362773 GCF_001263595.1 Phalaenopsis equestris
TGGAGGACCGCTCGGTCGAGAGGAACTCGAGGAGACGAGTCGCGTATGCGAATCGACAGTGGAATGTCGCGTGTGAGAAGAAGAAGGCGAGTCATCTCATGCGCGAATGGCAGAGGAGACGCGGGAGCTAGGGCTTATTCGCGAATGACAGAGGAGATGCGGGAGTTAGGGCACGAGCGACGAGCCAGGCTTCGATTGAGCGAATGGAGTGTTCTAATCGGGTTTAAGCAAGCGGGTGAGAACCTAAATAAGGTTAGGTTAAATATGAATATGATTTAAGGAAATATTTAATATTTTGAAAAATAAAATTTTAATTTGTGTTTCACCCACGCACCAAAACATAGCAAAAATTGATATCATTTTTAGATAATTTTGAAGTTCCGGACGCGTTGGAGAGGTTCGTTTCGCCACCGGAAGTCGTTTTGACGAATTCATCGATTTGCGTGCCAATTTTCTCGTGTCTAAAATATGGCAATATAGGTGTCCCGGACGCGTTGGCGCAGTCCAATTTGTCGTCAGAGGTCATCCAGAGAAGTTTGCATTTTCACCCGTCCTTTGGGCTTAATTGAAGTCCGATTTCGTGCAATTTCGTAAACTTTCTGTATTTGATGTGTGTATGTGACGAAAAGGTCGTGACGATGTTTTCCTAGCAATATGGGTGTCCTTTCCTACCAAAATTGATATCCCGGACGCGTTGGCGCAGTCCAATTTGTCGTCAGAGGTCATCCAGAGAAGTTTGCATTTTCACCCGTCCTTTGGGCTTAATTGAAGTCCGATTTCGTGCAATTTCGTAAACTTTCTGTATTTGATGTGTGTATGTGACGAAAAGGTCGTGACGATGTTTTCCTAAGGCTTGAAGTCCTATCAGAAACTTTTTTCTTGAGTCTTCGCAAAATAACCCATAATTGCTCGTTCATAAGACGATGGTCTTATCCCAAGGGTGGAAAGTCTGTAGGACCTGATGATATCTCAATTGAAGTGTGGAAATATTTGGGAGATTTGGGAGTTTCTTGGCTTACTAAACTCTTTAATATTATTTTAAAAACTAAAAAGATGCCTGAGGAGTGGAAGAAGATTATTTTGGTCCCTATTTTTAAGAATGAAGGGGATGCACAAGAGTGTGCAAATTATAGAGGAATTAAGTTGATGTGTCATACTTTAAAATTATGGGAGAGGGTAATTGAACATAGGGTAAGACGCATCACACAAATTTCTCATAATCAATTTGGATTTATGCCTGGCAGGTCTACTATGGAAGTTATACATTTATTGAGAGGTTTGATGGAGAAGTTCAGAGATAATAAGGAGAATCTACATTTGATTTTTATTGATTTAGAAAAAGCTTACGATAAGGTTCCAAGAGATATCCTTTGGAGAGTTCTCGAGAAGAAATGTGTTGATATGACTTATATTCAAGTCATTAAAGATATGTATACTAGAGCTGTTACTTGTGTTCAAACTGAAGGAGGATTGACCAAATATTTTCCTATTTCTGTTGGATTACATCAGGGATCAACTTTAAGCACATATCTTTTTTGCTTTAGTTATGGATGGTCTTACTGGACATCTACAGGAGGATGTATTTTGGTGTATGCTTTTTGCTGATGATATCCTTCTCGTGGATAAAATGAGAGAAAAAATCCAGAAAAAACTTGAATGATGGAGGTCTACATTGGAGTCTAAAGGCTTTCATTTAAGTAGAACTAAAACTGAATACATGGAATGTAATTTTAGTAGTAATAGCTATAGTGACAGAAGTGTGACTTTGGGTGATCAAATTATTAAAAGGTGTGAACGATTTAGATATCTTGGGTCCGTTGTTCAAAGCGATGGTGATATAGATGAGGATGTTAATAGTAGAATTCAAGCTGGTTGGTTGAAGTGGAGGAATGCTTCGGGCCTTTTGTGTGATAGAAAAAGTATCGCTTAGACTGAAAGTAAAATTTTATAAGACGGTGGTGAGATCTGCAATGCTATATGGCGCTGAATGTTGGCCGTTAAAAGAGAAGCATAATAATAAGTTAAGTGTTGCTGAGATGAGAATGATTAGGTGGATGAGTGGCTTTACACCTAGAGATAAAATGCGAAATGAATATATCTGTGACAGGGTTGGTGTAGCTCCTGTGACAGACAAAATTAGAGAAAGTCGTCTTAGATGGTTTGGTCACATTAAACGTCGACCATCTGATGATCCGATTAGGAGAGTAGATGTTTTAGATTCGACTTGTGTTAAGAAAGTCAGAGGTAGACCTAGGAAAACTTGGGCTTATTGTATTAAAAATGACCTTAATTTACTAGAACTGAATGAAAATATGACACTAAATATGACGCAATGGAGAAAAAGGATTCAGGTAGCCGAACCCGCGCAGTGGGATTAAGGCTTTGTTGTTGTTGTTGTTGTTGTTGACTCTTGGATCATTTTTTGGGTCAGTGTTGGCTGGAAGGCTATGCTTCCATGATAATCAACATAATACCTCCCATTTTACCTTTGAAAGTATGATATTAAAAAAAAAAAAGGAAATTTACATACATACAACAAATCTAGTTGATATTTACATTTATAACACCTTGGTGCTATAAACCTAATGCGTAAAATGGTGTGTTTGACTTTTAACAAGTTAGTAAAAGTGGTCTTTTTGATGTGATATTAAAGCTCTAATGCTATGAATGTAAATATTAACGTTTAGGTTTTAGATATGTAAATACACAATAATTGTGTGATATGTGTGTAAATGCCCCCCAAAAAATGGATCAAATGTTTCTCCATTACCAGAAGTTAATTTTTATTCTTTCTTGCATTTAAAAGCCTGCAATCTAAATAATTGTTTTTCCTAGTATCTCCTCGCTCATTCTTTTTGTTTTTGCACAGCTGGATCGGCTACAAAAAAGAGAAAATTTAGCGCTAACGATCCAATGAAGTCACCAAATCATGTACGAATGCCTCCAGAACTTCTGATTCACATCGATGTGCCCTTGGATGTCATAAAATCTTTCTATTTACTACCTTCCTTGATGTATCGAATGGAATCCCTGATGTTGGCTGGCCAGTTAAGAAAGGAAATTGGCTACCATTCTGCTTGTTCTTCTGTATCAAGTGCTTTGGTATACCATCTGCTTACTGATATGATTTTATATGCTGTTTAATAATAAAATTTAGAGAAATTTACATGCATATCACACAATTCTTATGTATTTTTACATATCTAACACCCAAACTTCAATATTTGCATGCATAGAACTCAAATTTTTAATATCCCATTAAAAATGCCACCATCACCTACTTTTAAATAGTTAAATACACTTCTTCATACCTAAGGTTTTTCACAACAAACTGCTATAAATGTAAGTTCAGATGGTGGATATGTAAATATAAAAGAATTGTGTTGTAGGTAGTTAAATTTCCCTAAAATTTAATTTCTTTATTATTTCATTGGGAAGTCACCAGGGCTCTTTTTGAACAGATCTTGGAAGCCATCACCACATTAAGAAGCTGCGAGGAATTCTCCCTGGAGCGTCTTGAACTACTAGGGGACTCCGTGCTGAAATATGCAGTGAGCTGCCATCTTTTTCTAAAATACCCCGATAACCACGAAGGTCAATTATCCGCTCGCAGATCGCAGTTAGTTTGTAATGCCACTCTTCATAAATTTGCCGTGCAACGGAATTTGCAGGTGTGTTCCATCTCCTATGATCTATACAAACAAGGGGCATTTACGTACACGTCACCCAGTTCCTATGCATTTGCATATCTAACGCCAAAACTTTATTTTTTACATTTCTGCCAGCCAAATCTTTCATTTCACATAAAAAAACACAACCATTTTTACTTTTAAAAAGTGAAATACACCTTTGCATGCATAGCTAAAGGTGGTATATGCATGTAAAAGTTGAAGATTTGGTGTTAAATATGTAAATGAATACCAATTGAGTGGAATGGCATGAATGTAAATATTCCAACAAACAAATGATTTATGAAGATATTATTGTATGTCTCTATTTACATAAATAGTGAGGGAGTGAATTATTTTGATCTTACATTTAAATGTCATTGTATCATCAAAACTAAATGAAAGAATATATTTTATGTCAGTGAATTGGAAGAATCAGATACACGCCACTTAATTCCTATGTATTTACATATCTAACTCGTAAACTTCAATTTTTATGTATATGGCATCATATCTATTCATTGAAAGGTGTCTTTCATTTTTTTAAAAAAAGTTAAAATAGTGATCTTTTTTATGTGATATGAAAGATTTGGGTGTTATAAGTATAAAAAGTAAAATTTAGGTGTTATATACATAAATACATAAGAATTGGGTGGTTGTATGTAAATGCCCATCTATTTATAGTTCTTGGTAGTTATCGTTGCAGCATTATTTTCTACTTGGGAGTCCTTTTCTGGTAATTTTTTGAGATTTTGAAGAGACTTTTTTTGTCTTGCTCACAGAGTTACATACGTGACGCCCCATTTGATCCACGCCGCTGGGTGGTTCCCGGTCAAATCTCTCTTCATCCTGTTCCATGTAAATGTGGAGTTGATACACTGGATGTGCCATTGGATGGGCAACATGTATCCGAGGATAAATCTATCGTGATCGGGAAGGCTTGCGATAGAGGGCATAGGTGGATATGCTCCAAAACCATATCCGATTGCGCTGAAGCGCTTATTGGAGCATACTATGTCGGAGGTGGACTGAGTGCAGCCCTCGCCGTAATGAAATGGTTAGGCGCTGGAATTACTCTGGAGCTCGAAATGGTGGAAGACACAATAAGATCTCTCTCTCTAAAAAGCCAGTTAACCAAACTCGATGAGATCGAAATACTAGAAAAGAAGGTTGGGTATGAATTCAAAACCAAACACCTTTTACTCGAGGCCATAACTCATGCTTCCCATCTCGAGTTAGGAGGCATCTTCTGCTACCAGCGGCTCGAGTTTCTTGGAGACTCCGTGTTGGACATCCTTATTACGTGGCATCTCTTTCAGCAACATAAAAATGTCGATCCTGGAGAGTTAACGGACTTGAGATCCGCTTTGGTCAACAATGACAACTTCGCTCAAGTCGCGGTGAAGCATAAGTTTCAAGTTCATCTTCTTCATGGTTCTGGATTACTTTTAGAACAAATCACAGAATATGTAAAGCTTTATGATGAAGCGAGAAAGGATGAGCAAACATCTTCTCAAAATAATTTGCTCAAGGCTCCCAAGGTAAGTGCTTCAGACATCTTTTGCGGTTCTGTTTTCTTTTGGATGTGCTTGTAATAAATTTTGTTGTGATGCAGGTCCTTGGGGACATCGTTGAGAGTATTGCTGGTGCCATCCTGATTGATTCCAAGCTTGATTTGGATAAAGTATGGGGGATTTTTGAACCTCTACTTTCGCCGATCGTAACGCCGGAGAGTCTCGAGTTGCCTCCGTTTCGAGAATTATTGGAATTATGTAGTTGTTCCGGCTATTTCTTAAATGTTTCGTGCATCGATGAAGAAGATATGGTGCTTGCTGTGCTCGATGTACAACTGAAGGACGTTTTGTTGGTCAGACGAGCACGCGATAAGAATAGAAAAGCTGCCAAGGGAAAAGCAGCGCTTCTGTTACTGAAAGACATGGAGGTTTATCTTCTCAGCATAGTTTTTAGTGTTGACTAAATTGTTAAAATAGTCCCCTGACAGTTTCTATGAGGTAATTTTAGTCCCAAGAGTTTGTAAGAGTGTCAAATTTGGCCCTATGCTTAAATTTGAGCTCATATTATAAAAGTTTTATACTCTGGGACTAAATGATCACTTGCAAAAAGTCAGCAGACTATTTTGATACTTTTCTCTTTAGCATTTAACATGCTAAATTAATAAAAGGTTGGGCAAAATAATCACAATTCATTACTTATGCCCCATGTGAAATCACTTTTGTTTTCTGTTTTCAATTTTTTATTTTTATTTTATTTTGTTTATCTTATGATTTGAATTAAAACATATTTGGTTGTGGTAATTATTAAAAAAAAGAACTAAAATCATCTTTAAGGTGTTTAAAAAAATAAAAAATAAAAACATATGAAAATTATATTAACTAAACTTGTCTTCAAAATTAAAAGTAAAAACAAAAACAAAAACAGAAAATAAAAATAATGTCAAAACTGTTGATAGTTTTGATCCTCTTTATGGTCATATTGTCATAAAGCTCTGTTCTTGGACCTTTGCTCATTGTATTGTGGGATAATGCTATGTTACAGGAACGAGGATTCTCGCATTCCCGACATGGTTCCAAGGGTGGTCAAGATGGAGGACAAGTTCTCCATGTGAAGCAGTCTGTTAAGAATTTGGACTTCCATGCGCCAGTAGAAGATTGTGAGTTTACTCAGCCGATGAAGCTAACGGAGGATGTGGGTGTTGCTCTACTGCTGAATGATAATGGGCGTAGTCCACCAGGTAAGTTGCTCATATGTAAAACTTATTTCACTACTTTATCCACATATGCTGTTTTGATCCATTATTTAGATGTAATAGTGATCAAGTGGTTTTCATTAATTCTTACTGTTTTATGTCTGGTACCGAGCTATGTCGAGCTGCCTTGAAACTTATCTTTCTTCTCTAGCCATCAATATCTTCTCCGGTGAGCTCCCATGATAATTTGACTTTTGGCTCAAGTTCGTGAGCTGGCTGTCATGACCGCGAGCCGATCTCGAGCTTGCATTTTGACAGACGAGTCGAGCTAAGTTAGTCATGCCTTGAGCTCGGCACGACTCGATTATTCCCCTATCATGATTTATGTTTATAATGTGCAAAATTCTTTCAGAATTCCATCAAAATATCCATTTTTCTCCACTTCTAGCATGATTGTCTTCACACCATCTTCATCACATGATTTTCATAATCTGACCTCCATTAATAGAGCTTTTAAAACTTGTTAGCAGTGGATCTACCAGTCAAACTTACAAAGGGTGGACCCCGCGCCGCAATTTATAACCTTTGCAAGCGTTTTCATTGGCCAATACCTAGCTTCGACTCCAAACTCGGTAGATCAAGGTCGTGTAACACATCCGGCTTCCACCTTCCCTCTCTTCATCTTTCACTCTCTCTCTAAAACATTTTATATGATTGATTTGTTGGCCACCTTGCAGTAGTGATGATGGGAAGAAAGGGGCTTTTAGCTTCATTTCGAGTATCACAATGCATTTTCCTGATTCAAGCTTCCTCAAGCTGACAGGAGAGAGCAGATCAGATAAGAAGAGTTCGCTGGATTCAGCTGCGCTACTTATGCTCTATGAGCTGGAGAGGCTTGGGCGATGTAAAATACAGGAAGTATGATGGGTAGATTGGGAATTTTAGAAGGAAGAAAAATATAATAAAAATGAAAGATTGGGAATTAGATGCAGTGAAATCCATTGTTTTATTTCTGGTCATTTTTATTGTGACTTTTTGCAAGCATTGATTGATAGGGTAGTAATGTAAACTGATTTTGCATTTTCAAGAAATGAAAGTCATTAATAGCCTTCTCTTTTCTTCTCTTCTCCTTGGAGTTGGTCGGTACTAGCCGAACACGAGCGAGCCATGCTTAGCTCGTGTTCGGCTCCGTTATTTTTCTAGCT
>NW_018164891.1:362999-369184 GCF_001263595.1 Phalaenopsis equestris
ACGAGCTGTTCGCGAACGACGAGCCGTTTTGACAGACCTAGTCGGTACTCGGGGCGTTTACATACATACCACCCAATTCTTATGTATTTACATATGTAACACTTGCATTTATTTTTAAATTGTATGTAAATACCACTTTTATGTTTTAGAAAGTGAAAATGTATTTTTTTCAAGAGATAAAGTAGCATATGTATAAAAATAGAAATTTTAAGTGGTACATATGTAAATACATGGGAATAGGAATTAAATGCTATGTATGTAAATCTTCCTAATTACTAATGAGCCCCTTTGACTATTTTTGATAATGCAGCTATTGCATTTATGGGTTTATTTGCGTTGACTATACTTTTTTAGAAATGATTGAAATATATATATTTTTTAAAAAATTATTATCGGTATATAAATATTTTAATTGTCATAAAATTCAAATGTTTTTGCCATAATTTTTAAACACATGACATGCAGTATGTATATATAAATTTAATATTTCACTTTTAAAAGAATTCAAATATTTAAATATAATATTGATAATTAAAAAAGCAAACAGTTTCTGAGATTTCCTCTGGGAGTGAATGTCAATGAAAAGTAATAAAGCGCCATTATTAGCACACATATGTTGGGCACAAACTAAGCTGCCATTGGAAGATACAGCTGCAGAATATCTTATTGGGACATTTACATACAAACCACCCCCAATTCTTAATACATTTACATATCCAACATATCAATTTTGATTTTTTACATTTTTACCGCCCAAATCTTTCATATCACATCAAAAAGTACCACAATTTTAACTTTTAAAAAGTGAAATACACGTAAGATGACATGTGTAAGAAATGAAGTTTAGGGGTTAGATATGTAAAAACACATGAGAACTGAGTGGGTATGTATGTAAATCTTCCTATTCTATTTTTCTCAGAATCTGAAAGCTCACTTCTTCTTAAAAAGGAAATTAGCAACCATCCATTCATCTCCATTGTTGTATGCAAAAAGCTCGGCTACAGAAATGAAGAAAGTTCTCCAATAAGCACTCCATTTCCTGGCTGAATCTTTTCCATAGGTGGCCTCCATTATGGGTCTTATAGCATCTGCTTCCTTATCCATTCTCCTCAGCCATTCTTCACTGCATGAAAGTCCCAATTTTAAAATTATGATAAAAACCCCAAACTTTTGTTTTATTTTATTTTTATTGATGAAAAATGCATAAATATAAGGTGCCGAGTTCATCTAAATCTGTGGGTGAGATTATGGGTGAGCATTCAATCAGTTTCGATGAATCGGTTTCCAAATTGATCAAAATAATTGCAACCGAAATTCGAAATGTGAAAACTTGAACCAATCAAAATTTTGATAAAATCGAACTGACCAAACCAAAATTTAATTCGATTTAAATGACTTAATTAGGAATAAACCGAAATTTAGTTGTTGGAATTCGGTTATGATCAAACATCAAGAACTATATATCTTAGATGTATAATAACGATTTAATTTCACGAATACTCCATTTAATTTTGAATTTGTGGTTTTCGGTTCGCTCTGATGAATGAATTAAGGAAAAAAAAAAAAAAACCAATATGCATTTTTGAAATCACACCAAATTAACCAAATTTGGTTAATTTGGTTTGATTTCAAAAATGCATATTGGTTTTTTTTTTTTTTTTCCTTAATTCATTCATCAGAGCGAACCGAAAACCACAAATTCAAAATTAAATGGAGTATTCGTGAAATTAAATCGTTATTATACATCTAAGATATATAGTTCTTGATGTTTGATCATAGTCAAATTCCAACAAGTAAATTTCGATTTATTCCTAATCGAGTAATTTAAATCGAATTAAATTTTGGTTTGGTGAGTTCGATTTTATCAAAATTTTGATTGGTTCAAGTTTTCACATTTCGAATTTCGGTTGCAATTATTTTGATCAATTTGGAAACCGATTCATCGAAACTGATTGAATACTCACCCATAATCTCACCCACAGATTTAGATGAACTCGGCACCTTATATTTATGCATTTTTCATCAATAAAAATAAAATAAAACAAAAGTTTGGGGTTTTTATCATAATTTTAAAATTGGGACTTTCATGCAGTGAAGAATGGCTGAGGAGAATGGATAAGGAAGCAGATGCTATAAGACCCATAATGGAGGCCACCTATGGAAAAGATTCAGCCAGGAAATGGAGTGCTTATTGGAGAACTTTCTTCATTTCTGTAGCCGAGCTTTTTGCATACAACAATGGAGATGAATGGATGGTTGCTAATTTCCTTTTTAAGAAGAAGTGAGCTTTCAGATTCTGAGAAAAATAGAATAGGAATATATATATATATATATCATGAAAATTAGCTAACCTGGAAATATAGCAGCAGGTTAGAAGATGGCATTGTTCCACCACTGAAAAAATACCTTGTGATCCAGTCATCATCATTTATATCCTGAATGGATCAATGATCATTAAAAGCTTATTATTATTATTATTGAGGTTTCGCAAGGTCAGCATCCCTGCGAAAAGGTGGGGGGGGAGGGGTATTTACATACCTACCACCCAAATTCTATGTATTTACATATCTAACACCTAAACTTTGCCTTGTTACATTTATATCCCCTCAAAATCTTTAATATCAGATAAAAAATACCATCATGTTAACTTTTTAAAAAGAGAAATACACCTTTTCAAGCATAGGTAAGGTGGTACATATTTAAAAAAGTGAAATTTAGTTGTTAGATATGTAAATACATAGGAATTGAGTTTGGTATGCATGTAAATATTCCAAATAAAAAGCAAAAACAATGACAAGCGTTGAAGCACTCCTGCAAAAATCAATATTTAGACTGAAAAGTAAAAATAAATTTACTTGAAGGAATCAAAGGCCTCCATAAAAAACTTTTTGAAGACAAATAAGAAAATAAATTGATACCTCAAAATGGTAAGCAAATGTTTTGTGGCAAAAATGATGAACAAAAAGTAGACTTTCAGGCCTCATCCATTTGGATATTTTGTTGAGAAGTGCCTTATAATTCTTCATGTGCTGTCATAAAAAGAAAAAAAAAACAAGTTTGTTTTATGTGTGCAATAACACAAGAGCTCGTCTTTCGGGTTAAAAGACGCGAACCTCAAACATCTCTATTGATATAATTCTATCGAAAGATGCATCCATTTCATGTGTTCTTCATGTGCTGTCATAAAAAGAAAAAAAATCAGGTTTGTTTTATGGTGCAAAAACACAAGAGCTCGTCTTTCGGGTTAAAAGACACGAACCTCAAACATCTCTATCGATATAATTCTATCGAAAGATGCATCCATTTCATGTTTGCTGATGTCTGCAATGATAATTTCTACATTTGAGAGTTGATGTTCCCTATCGCCACCAAAAAAAAAAAAAAAAGAAGATAAAAAAAATAAGCGTTTAGGCCTTCAAATGCATCCTAGGATGATATGTAAGATGAAAAAATAAAAAGTAATTTATAAGATACTAATTCATAATTTTAGTAAAAGCTTACTTATAATGTACGGATGGCAAACACTTTCTAGTAATGTATGGCATGGGAATCAAGAGAAATAAGGAGAAACAATAGACCATTACCAAAGTAATAACAAGAGTCAAGAATTAGCACAAAGATGGAAATAGTAAGTAGGGAGAAAGACGGCCAAAACAAACAACAAAATAGTGGAAAATTTTCCCTAAGGGGAATCATTTAAAACTCTATATATCTAAATTGGCAGACAATTAGATAAACTAAAACCATGAAATAAAGAAAGAGACTTGACAAACTTTTCAAAGTACTAGAGATTACATCTCATTCATATAAAAGCCAAGATCATAGGCATTGTTTTATACAAAACAACTAAAAGATTACTTTCATAGTTTCATCACATAAACAATGTAGCAAATTGAATAAACCCCCTCTAACAAGAAAATATCAAAACAAGTTGGTTTTTGTTAAAGGCAATTTACACCATTCACTCTGGTTATATTTAAACAAGAAAGCACTATGGTCAAACGGAGGTCGGTCTACCAGCTATTAGTCACTAAAATCAGATGAAACAACCTACTTTGTTTTAATACAGTATTAAAACACTATTGGAAATTAAGCCAATCAAATAATGCCTAGAGTTCACTCTTCTTTCTGGATAACTAAAACTTTTCTCATGTTTAGCAAGAGAAACATTAGACATTTGGAGCATTTACATAGACACCAACCATTTCCTATGTATTTACACATCTAACACCTAAACTTTTACATTTTTACATTTATATCACCTAAATCTTTCCTATCACATCAAGAATACCACTGTGTTAACTTTTAAAAAGTGAAATACATCTTTTTATACATAGGCAAGATGACATACAACAACAACAACAACAACAACAACAACAAACATTTATCCCACTAAGTGGGGTTGGCTAGATGAATCCTTTTTCTCCATTGTGTCCTATTGAGTGTCATATTTTCATTTAATTCTAATAAATTAAGATCATTTTTTATTCAATATACCCAAGTCTTTCTAGGTCTACCTCTACCTTTCTTAACATAAGTCAATCTAAAACATATACTCTCCTAATCGGATCATCAAATGGTCTACATTTAATGTGACCAAACCATCTAAGACGACTCCCTCTAATTTTGTCTGTCACTAGAGCTACACCAACCCTATCACGGATATATTCATTTCGCAAGGTGACATATATATGTAAAAATTAAAGTTTAGGTGTTATGTAAATATTCCTTGTAATTTTGGCACAAGCATACAGATCAGAATCCAGAATGAAAAAAAAATGACAACATAAAATAATATTTAGCTCCACACAACATAAAAATAGAAGTAATAACATCCTATCTATGACCCAAAAAAAAATAAAAATAAAATAAATAAATAAACCTGCACTGCTCATCGATATATGCTTTCTGCGTTTTTGAGTTGCATATCCCAGTAATTTTGCAATTTTTGTACTTCTTTGCAAGATACAAAGAGAGAGAGCCCCAGCCACATCCTAAGTCAAGGATTGATTGGCCATCTTCTATCTGAGCTCTTTCACAATACAGATCAAACATTGCAACCTCAGCATCCTCAAGTGTGCTTGCACTGTCTTCAAAGTAACAACAGCTGCAAAAAAACAAAAGAGAACAATTCTTATATGCAACATACCATGCTTTATGTTGGACGATTAAACATAAATAGGTGAGTTTGGTATGATCTCAAATTCATTAATCGCTCCGATAACATCTTAAATATTAACTATCACCTCAATTATAAATCATAAATCATAACCTCCTGAATAGAACTAAAAAAATAATTTTATACTCGTTTTAAAAAATGGGACATTTATATAAATACAACCCAATTCCTATGAATTTGCATATCTAAAACCTGAACTTTTCTTCTTTACATTTATACTGCCCAGGTCTTTCATACACATAAAAAATACTATTATTATTACTTTTATGTAAAAATTTGCATTTAAAGTGTTAGATATATAAATACATCTGAATTAAGAGGTACCTATGTAAATCTTCCAAAAAAAAAAGAAAAAAAATCAATTAACTAAATGCTTAACAAAACCAACAACAGGGACAGTGTTGAAACCTATATTTGAGATTCTTCCCAAGAACAAGTTTGAAAAATACTGTCGGTAGCTCATAATGCTGTGATTTGGCCTTATCAATCTCCACCGCTATTGGCATTTCTTCCAGAGCTGTGCAAATCACCAAAAGTTAAAAACTTTAAGAAGACATAAGAAAATGAAGAAAATTCTTAATTACAGGCATTGGTAGAACCGAAGAGTTTAAGATCTCTCCCCTGAATATAATGCAATATATATATAATCAGAAAATTTTCCACTTAAATTCTGCAAAACCCCTTTTGCCTTCTTTCACTCAAAACCCTAATTCCACCACAGAATTTACAGCAATAGCAAGACGATAGACTACAGATTCCACCCCCCCCCCCCCCCCCCCCTACTTAATTTAGTTTCAAAATTCGGACTTTTTGTAAAAACTCCAAAATTACAACCTAATCCAAGCATCTAGGAAGATAAAAACATCATTTTTAAGCGTGTAAAAAGAAATCCTCACCGTTCTTGAAGTGGAGGAGTTGGGAGAGCTGGAGATGGGCGGATGGGAGGTAGCCGCGGCGGAGGCGGGCGGCTAGGAGCGCGGGTGTCAAGCGTCGTCTACTCGCGGCG
>NW_018164891.1:369318-377433 GCF_001263595.1 Phalaenopsis equestris
TTTCCCTAGAAAGAAATGCGTATTACATACGTATGTCAGGAGGTTATACAGAGGTTATGGAGGGTTATATTCGCGTTATATCTTTTTTAACTTTCCTGTAACCTACTTGTAACTTACTTATAACCTAAAAATATATGAAAATAGAAACACGAAACTTATTTTTAGGTTATAAGTATGTTACATGGAAGTTACAAGAAAGTATAACGTAGATATAACCCTCCAATATCTTCTGAATAATCTTTCTAAACACAATTTTTTATTCTCTTTAGACAAATTCAGGCATCTAATTGATAGATGCCTTCCCAAGAAACAAAAAGAATCTTGCTTGCGGATAAGATGTACGTGAATTTGATGATATTTTATGGTATTTATTGTGACGTTATAATAAAATATTCTCATAATATTATCAAATACTACTAATTCTCATATGCTGCACGTGAATGTGTTCATCAGTACATGAACTTAGGATATAATGAACTCTCTAAAAAAAATTGATTAAGATAATATTATTTTTGGCATAATTACCCAACATAACACATAAAATATTAATATTTGCAAATCAAACACTCTTTTTCATCCATTTTAATCAAATTCTCGTTGGTTTTATCGTGACAAGTGTAAATGCATCGATTCAGTTGTTCAAAAGGTCACGTCGGTGCTTGATTTATAAATATCATTTTTTTAAATTTTTTGTATGTAATTATTCATATTTTTAGCATACAATCAACAGAACAAAGAGAAAGATAACATAAGAGAATTTCACTAAAACTTTATACCCCTACTCTGAAAAATATGAGAGAATTTCACTTCACTAAAACTTTATACCCCTACTCTGAAAAATATAGTTCTTAAGATTCTTTTTAAGACCGCATTATCCTTTATTGATCACATGCATAAACATCTCTTTTACCTTTTTTAATAGAGTAATTTTAGGATCATATGGGAAGAGCTCTTCAACTCTCTCGCTTGTTTAGACATTACCTTTGTTGTTTATCAGTTAGAGATTCAACTGCAAGGAAAATAGTTTTTATATTAGTATATAACGTTTGTGAAAAGACTATTTGGTATCTTTAAATCACAACTTTGCCATGTAAAAGTGTTAGGGCTGGAGCCCGATTTCGCCACTCACGCTCCCATCTCCTCTAATTCGCGAATCGGCGCTCGCTCCTCTCCCGATTGCAATCCCTTCTCCACCTCCCATCTCCCGCGCACGCGAACAGTCGCGCCTCCTCTATTTCGCGTCTCTTTGCCAGAAATCACTCTCGCCTCCTCTATTTCGCGAAGCGAAGCATCCCTTCGCTTCCTTCTCTTCGTGATAAAAGGAGAAGCTCTCCTTCAAATCTTGTTGTTACGAAAAGTCACGGTGTTTCTTCTTTGGGTTTCCTCGGACCAGAGGAAGGAAAGTGCAAGAGGTAGTTCCTTGCGGTGAAGAAAGAAGAAGGAAAAAGAAAAGAGTGTTATCCCTAGATTTCTTCTTAGTGGCTTGTGACAGAAGAGAAATTGAGTTTATTTCTCTTGTAAGTTTGTCTTTTTCGGTGTATCTCGGTGTAGAGAGAGAAGAAAAGAGATAGAAGAAGAGAGGAGCAACAAAGAGTGAGCGATTCCTCTTATGAGGTGATCGACTGTTGTAAATTTTCTTAAGTAGTAAAATCCTCTGCAACTCCGTGGACGTAGACTATTTGTCGAACCACGTAAATCTGTGTGTTTCGCTTTGTTGTTATTTTCTGGTGTGATTTTTCTCGTTCTATTTTCGCTTCGTCGATCGTTCTTCTGTTTGATTTATATATATATATATATATATATATACCCCATATCAACTGGTATAGTTCATAACAAAAAGAACGCGCGCGCGCGCACACACACACATATATATATTCCAGTTGATATGGGGTATATATATATATATATATACCTATGTCTGTAAACTTCTCCGCTGATCTTTTATTTATGCCTTGTTCTCTTCTACCTTCTTCATCTTCATTTTCTCTGTTACTTTTCATCTCCTTTCCGTTGAGCCTCTTTATGGTATCAGAGTTACAGAAGCTTAACAACAAGTATTGATTCAATCTCCTCAATTTCAACACAAGCAAATCAATAATCCACAACATCTTCCAACAAGATAAAGAAGATAAATATACTAAACATCATTAAAATTCTTGATTTCTCACATGAAGAATATGGTCAACATATCTCTAACACAAGAAAATTATCTTGTATGGAATATGCAAATATTAAAAATCCTTATAGCTAATGGATTTGACTCTTTTTTGTACATTACACTTCCATTCCCTGCAAGAATCATTCAAGATGAGACTGGAACCTCGATTGAAAATTAAGATTATCTCTTATGACAACTCATAGACATAAATTTTCTTCCCATTTCCCCATCAATTCTCCCATATATCCTTCACCGAAGAAATACAATTGAAATATAACGCAACTTAGAATAGAGATTTTAATTCACAAACTGATCAATAATCATTCAATTCAAGAATGAACTTCACAACATTACTATGGGAGCAAACACAATGACTTGATATCGCATTGTCATCAAGAATTTGGTGGACAATATTACAATCGCTCGTTCCAAAAATAATATTGAAGATATAATTTTTTATACTTTAAATAATTTATCACCAAGCCATGAAGGTTTCAAGGCTGCATTCAAACACAACTGAACC
Organism: Phalaenopsis equestris; assembly: GCF_001263595.1. Classification (NCBI taxonomy): domain Eukaryota; kingdom Viridiplantae; phylum Streptophyta; class Magnoliopsida; order Asparagales; family Orchidaceae; genus Phalaenopsis; species Phalaenopsis equestris. Next base: position 372,000 of record NW_018164891.1, read on the forward strand.
TAATAAGCTTGGAAGATCTGTATTCATTATTACATAGTAAGAAATGCAAGTTGGCAAGCTAATCAATCAAAACAACCCAACATTTAGCTTTACTGACATATAAAAGCAAAGGAGGGTCACAAAATCAAAGGAGCTTCAATAAGAACTTCACAAATAACAAATATCAAAATAACAACAACAGGTAAAACCCAAAACAATTGTGATGTATCAAATTTGTAACAAGTTGAGTCATTCAGCCACTTACAAATCTTCAATACAAAGCAAACTCCATAACATAAGTTATTGCACCCAACACTCAACTTAATGCCGAAACACATAAATTAGTTGTGTATACTAGACTAACAACACATCTCACCCCATATATATGAGAAATTTACGATAACCAACTCACTACAAAAGTCATGGCCCATGTGAAGGTTAGCAATAGTCAAAACACTAAAATCAGCCATGTTGGTAAAGACATTCTTCCAACACCAAACATTAAGCTTAAACTCTCCCCTATCTCTAGAATAACTAACCTCTCTCATAATTTTATATCAATTAATAAGCTTACAAAAGATAAGAATTTTCAAGCAATTTTTAGTGCAAACAAGTTTCAACTTCAAGATTCAACAACCAAGAAAACCATTATTGAAATAGTTGATCAAGGATTATACCATATCACAACCTTGAACACTTCAAAAGCTCAAATATTTAGCATCAAAGATTGAGACACCATCACAAGCAAGTCTTGTCCATGATCTCTCTCACACTTACCTCAAAATCCCCATTTCTACTCAACCATGTCATGATTATTATTAAAATAGAAATCATAAATTAAATTTTTCTTGTAGTCTACAACCCATGACATTTTAGAAATGTTACACTCATATATTTGGAGACCTTTCGTATTTCTTCTATAGAAGGTTACAAATATTATGTTACTTTTATTAATTCATTCTCTCATTTTTTTTGGGTGCAAACCTTTAAGACATAAATCTGAAACCACATTACAGTTTATTTCTCTACGTAAAATGTTTTAAAATCAATTCAGTACAAATATAAAATAACTAAGAACTGATGGAGGAGGTGAATATATGTCAAATACATATAGAGTTTATCAACAAGATCAAGACATCATGCATCAATTAAACTGCCCACACACCCTTAAAAAAATGACATTGCATAAAGAAAAAATAAACATTTTGTAGAAACTGCTAGAACTCTTCTCAATGTAGCTCACCTTTCTATCCAATTTTGAATGGAAGCTATTCGAACTGTTAATTATTTAATAAATAGACTTTCCTCTACAACCCCACAAAAAAGGTCTCCTTTTCAATTATTACACAAAACAAAACATGAATATCAATACCTTACACTTTTAGGTGTCTATGTTTTCCCAGGCAACTACAAAATATTTCTGACAAGCTCTATCCAAAAGCACCATAATGCATCTTCTTAGGGTATAATCCACAACACAAAGGGCATACATGTTTGGATATTCAGGTTAATAAATCTCTTATCTCACAACACATTACCTTTATTGAAGACTATTTTTTCTTACCATTAACTCTCTCAACAACCTACTACCAAACCTTACATTTAGAATACTATGTTACCACCCTCTCTACTTATCCTCACATCTATTATTCTCACTAACACTACCTCCGATTTTCCCATTCCCATAACCATTCACAATCCCTTGTTGAACCACTCAATCCTATATTATGACTACCACACAACACCTACACATTCAACTCCAATACCTCTATTAAAGAACACAACATGCAAACTTCGTCACTCCAAGCATCATTGTTACACTCGACACATTAACACGATGAACACACATACACAATGCTCACATTACCTCACAAACCAAACAAGATCTCATGGTCATTAGACGACAAACAAACATTTTAAAATCAACATAAATTTTTTATCTTCACCATACTACTACTTCTAGAAAAGCACCATATACTTACAATCAATCTATTTAACACTCTCACTGGTAAAAGGAAATGTCTAGAGAATTTACAGCTTTACAAAAGCAAGGCATATGAGCTCTTGTCCCACCCTCATACTCAAAACATATTAGGGTGTAGGGGATTTTCATAACTAAATATCACACTGATGGTTCCATAGCAAGATACAAAACCAGATTAGTTGCTCAAGGCTTCAAACAACAAAGACTATATTATCAGAAAACCTTAATGTTTAGACATTACCTCTGTCGCTCTTCCTCCTCGAAGCCCCGATTCAGTTAAGCTGGAGGTGTTATATATGAGTTAGGAATTCAACTGCAAGGAAATAGGTTTATATATTTGTATATAACATTTGTAAAAAGACTATTTATCCTTTCCCGAAGCCCATGTTCAGTTAAGCTGGAGGTGTTTTATATGAGTTAGGAATTCAACTGCAAGGAAATGGGTTTATATATTAGTATATAACATTTGTAAAAAGACTATTTATCCTTTCAAGTAAAATACTACTTTGCCATGTAAAAGTTTCTATATATACTTCTTCATGTAATGTATTAATTGTAAGACAAAAATTAAGCCTGTTCACTTTTTCTTCTTTATTTTCTCTGTTCCTTTTCGCTGACCTCCTTTATGATGAAGTCTTCCATATTTTAGAGAATTTGCCATACAATACTTTGGAAGATGAGTATGAACAATTTTTTTTTTTATTTTTAGCACTGAAGTACACATGGCACACAACAGCAACAATAACAATAACAACTACTGTTGGACCGATTTTAGCTGAGTTGGGATTGGCTCGAATGGATTGAGTGTGGCTCGAAATTGGCTCATGGCCATTATATTCGATTTTGAGCAGACTCGGCTTGAAATTGAATCGAGCTCGATCCCACTCCAAATCAAAACAAGTTGGTTCAAATTAAGTAATTGAGATTCATTCTAGTTTGAAATTGGCTCGTTCTGGCTCAAAATTAAAACTAGCTGGCTCAAATTGATGAAAATGGAATTAAATTTGTTACCCTATTAAAAAGGCCTATGATTGTTACCCAAAGTAGGCCTTTTCTTGACCTTGGCCCAATATGAAAATTAAAGTAACCAATAATTTGAATGGTTTTTTTTAGGGGCATTTACATACATAACATTTAAATTTATGTATATATTTATGCCCACTTTGATCTGTCATAAAAGGAAGAAAAAAAACCCATCAGACAGCTTGATATTAGCCCAAATACCTACAAAAACTAATAATTTTGATGATTTTTCTAGGGCCATTTACATCCATAACACTTAATTCCTATGTATTTACATATCTAACACCCAAATTTTACTTGCTATATTTACGCCATTCAAATCTTTCATATCACATAAAACATATCATCATTCAAATAATACATCTTTGTGCATGCAAATATTATAGTTTAGGTGTAACATTTGCAAATACATAAAAAATGTGTGGTATTTATGTAAATATGATGAAGGTTCCAAGCTAAAGAGTTAGGCATGGACCACGTGGCATAACCCCATACGTCTACGGTGCGGCAGATTCCAAATCTATCCATCAAGGATCAAGTTGTCCAAAGATTCTTTTATTATTATTATTATTATTATTATTATTATTATTATTATTATTATTATTATTATTTTAGATTAGTGAGCCAACTCGAATGATTTCCAAGGCGTGAAAATGTCTTATATTTGTGGTTGAGAGTATAGTTTCCCAATTTACGATCAATTGTTTGAATTGCGAATATTGGGGATGAGAGACAGCTATAAAAAATTTGAGGTGGTTTACTTTTAATCGGTAGTTTGATTGGTGGCTTAATCAAACCGCCTCATTATACTTATGCATTGCTTTTGCTTTGGAAATGAACTAGCAATAATAGTTAAACATTTTCTGGAGTTTTGACTGGCATGGAAAAATCACCCACTACCTTTCAAAAACTTCCTTGCATACAAAAAATATTGATCATTGAGCTCTATTGAGGGGTGCATAGGATCAATATATTGTGCTTGTATTTCTTTTTTAATAGTATCTACCATTTTGGTCAACAATTGAATTTTTATCTTATATTATTTGTCAAATATTATGCATATCTCATATAACTATTTATAATTTGCCAACTATTTGATTGAGCAACTTGGCTAGTATATGTAATGACCTTCTAATGCTAAAAATAATAGGTTATAAATTACAAGTCTAGTTCTATGTCTTAACTTAAATTGGGTCATGATGATCAACTTTCAATTAACTTCAAGAGCTTAATCACATTTAAGTAGTGGCATGCTAAACTCCACCATTCATGGACCATGAGCTGGTCAAGTTATTATATTTATATCCATTGCAACACTAAATCATTATTTATGTGGATTACAATTATTGTTAAATAATGAAAATGCTAGCACATAAGAATAATATAAAATAATCTCTTAAATTGATTGGGGAAATGTGTGTGCCTGAAGAATATAGATGTTGGAGTTCGAAGATAATGCTATTTTATAAAGGGAGAGAGCGATGATAAGGTTAAAACCACTTATTCCATTCATATGGGAGATGATGTAAGGAATGTGCTCTTCCCTCTCATCTCTTTCTCTATATAAACTCCCTCAACCTCCTTTAATGCCTCACTACCCACTATCAATGAAGTTTAGAGATACATACTGAGAGAGAAGCTAGCAAATTAGTTTTAAGCTCACAATGAGTCTGTTATTTATTTATTTATTTATTTTGAGGAGAAGTAGGAGGCTTATGAGGCGGGTGACAGAAGAGAGTGAGCACACATGGTGCTTTCTTGCTTGGGAAGTGAAGCCATGCTTGAAGTTATGTGTGCTCACCCTCTCTCTGTCACTCATCACAATACTCGTTGTGCCTCTATGAGCTCTAGATTTTGATGTTCTTTAATAGTTATTAATGGCTTCCTTTTTATTGAGTTTTTAAGCATTATATATATATATATATATATATCTGTGTGTGTGTGTGTTTTGTTATATTTTTGAAGTTTTGCGAAGATGAAGAGATTATTAGGCACAATAATTGCAAACATTGTTTTAATCTATGGCATAATATAGACATTCATAACTATCATTCATATTTCACCTTAAAAGACAAGTGGTTTACTAGAATATTAAAATTTATGAATTATATTTGTAATTACATAAAACTTATGTGACATTTATATAAATTTCATATGTTTTTTTATTATAAAAAGAGAATATTACAAAGGATTATTTATTAAAAAAAAGTGAAAATATGGAGGGCTCCACTGCCCAAATTAGCTCGAAAGAAAGAGCAATGAATCTTGTCCGCATAAGTTCCATCCAAAAAGGGAAAAAGAATCAGTAAAGAGCATAAATTACTCATTTGTCCAACTTGTTCCAGGATGGGAGGAAAGTGGGGGAAATTGCAAAAGCAATTATTTATTTATTTGCAATTGGCCATAATATGATAACTCTCTCTTGCCTTTTATATATATATATATATA
>NW_018164891.1:377489-390084 GCF_001263595.1 Phalaenopsis equestris
AGCAAAACACTATATATATACATTTATAAAATGAATTGTACACGAGAACCATGGAATTTTTTTTTTTTGATTAATTAGTTTACAAAATATTTAAGTTACTTGAGTGACAGACGAGTGTGTAACATTTTTAATTGTGAAGGGTAGACAGTTGCAGCATAAGAGACTCTATGACACAAGAATTTTGGAAGATTATTGTAACATAAGCAAAGTCATCTATATTTATTTGATGGATAACAATACCTAAACCATCCCACTCAATGAGCCATCATTTACGGGATGAAAATCATCAAATACTTTGATATTGGCGAGTGATGTTCATGTTATGTACCATTTATTGACTCTTTATCATAGTAACTATAATGGAATGATAATTAAAGATGGGAGGGAAGTGTCGGATAGTTTCTAAGTGTTAGTGAGTACCTCTCTTAATTGCCTACATTATATATCGAAAAAATGTTGCACCATAAGTATTGCACATGACATATTTGTACATTTTCAAAGTGTCAATGAATGGCATGCATGGATATTACTATGTTGGCTATTGGGCACCACCATTGTAAAAGATGAAGAATAAATTTGAAAAAAAGTGTCATTATGCCTCTATGTGTTGGCAGGCAAGACTCATGTAACAATTGTAGACTACTTTGCACCACTATTATGTTAAATAAACAGTTGTAGTGGAAGAAAAGTATCATTCAACGTCTAGTTGCAGGAGAACATTGTTCGTGCTATCTTTTTAGATTATAGATTATTTGGCATGCTATCATTATATATATTTAAAGGAATGACCAAAGGCTATTATACGAGTCTTTAGCCAACCCTAATGTACCTAACAATTCAAGTACCACCTTTTTAAGACCAACTGTGTCAGAGGGGATTCAAACTCCCGACTTGAGGGGTCTTATACTGTGGATGCCAACCAAGAGGTCGGGCTACACATGCTCAATTTATATGAATAAAATTACTTAATGTAATTAACTATAATAAAAATATTGCAATGTACGAATCAATTGCACGTGAATTTTTGGACAAAATTTAACTCAAATAATTTATAATGGACTCTAAACATGCAAAAATATTAAACTACATTAATTTTGAATTGTCTTTTTCAATTAAGTCATCATAAATTTACCTAATTGACTCCCAAGTAATCAAAGCTCCGTAAAATTGTGCTTTTATATATTGCATTTAATAATACCTAGTTATAGGGGTTGGATTTCGTAAAATTATGCATTTATATATTGCTATATCATTTATATATATAGATATAAATTTACATATATGCACGACTGTCTTATTGATAATTATATCTCCGTTAAAATTGTGATATTGGATGAATCTTCTTCCGGTTGAGTTTTTTGGTAAACGGGGAGGTTTTCTACCTCCGATGGTACTTATTTTTAACTTTTCATACTTGGTCTTTTGTAGTCGACTTGTATATCCTAAAAATATGACTTCATTGAGCCGAAACGATTGCCATCGCCGGAAGGTCTCCAACAGCTTACGACAATCACAAGACCCATAAACGACCGACCACTGGGTTAGTTGGACAACTCAACCGGCCAACCACTTGGGCCTGCAAACTCAACTGACTAGCCACCATGGCTGGTGAACCCAACCGACCACTTCAAGGTTCACCCGACAGGCCACAGAGAAGGTAGATGGCTGACAACCTTGGTCGTCCACCCCCAAACAGCCGGCCACCTAAGCCAGTCGCCAAATACCACTAGGGTCAACCACCCGACGCAGACAATTCCAATTGCGGGAAGCTCCAGGAGGATCAATCTAATCAAGAAAAGGAGCAAGATACCTCTCATAGCTCCCCTTAAAACAATGACATAAATGTAATATCCACATACACACATACACACATACACACACACTTTATTTCTCTATAAATAGATAACCACTTACATGTAAAAGTGGTCTCGATGGCTCTCTCTCTCTCTCTCTCACTCTAACCTCATGTACGGAGCTCGTTTCCCTTCTCCCTTACTTGTACCCCATGTACGGAGCTCGTTTCCCTTCTCCCTTACTTGTAACCAAATCTTGTGTGGAATAGTAGGAGCCACCGATCCCGAGATTACCCAGAAACAAGAAACCAAAACAAAAAATAAAAAGAACAATAATGTAAAGAAGGAAAGATGTTACAAGACAAGAAGAAAGAGATTAAAAATCAATAAGATAAATCATGACAAGATATAAAGCAAAAGGAGAAAGGAGTGACAAACCCCCCTGAAGAAGAAAGTCTAGTACACAGAAAATAAAAAAAGAAAAAATAAGCATCTTTTTTCTTACCTTGTTTACTTTTTTTTTTAAATGAATAAAAAAAATAAGAGAGAATAAAAAAGATAAAAAGATAAACTCTCTCTTCATTTTAAGCCTCTCATACGGGAGAGCATTCTAAAATAAAAACAAAAAAAATCCTCTCTCTCCAAGCCTCCTCTCCGGGTGAGCAAACAGACTCTTTCATTTAACCTCCCCTTCAGGACGAGCAAGCGAGCTATATCCCTCATTTAAGCCTATCCTCTGGGAAAACAAAAGATCTCTTCACTTAAGCCTCTCCTCCGGGATGAGCATTCTAAGATCCATCTCTTGATTTACATCTCTCTTCCGCGATGAGCAAAACACACCCCCCAACCCCGTCCAAATTAAACCTCGGGAAACCTCCAAACCCATCTCAAATCTCGATAAAAAAAAAACTTCGGAGGTGATTCATGCCAAAAGTTAATAAGATCTGCAAAGAGTATGACGCAAATCACCCCACTATCAAGTCTCGTCGGTTACCCTCGTGAAGGCAACGATAAGCTCCACCTAAGCCTTGGTAAAAGATGTCACTCATCGGAGGCAATGTTTCGAAAAGAGCAAAAGAAATGGACCAGGAGTAAGACTTGAGTTAGGAAGAAATTAGTATCCAAAAATCTAAAAAAGAGAAAGCTTAATTGATTGCAAAAAGACTATTCAAAATTGCATCTAACTAGAGGCTTATGGAATGATATTTTTTGAATTTATGAGTTTTTCATTATTATTATAAATTTGTCTCCAAGAAGTGAAAATACTCTGGGGCTTCATGTATAGTCTAAAAAATATGACCTCGCCGAAGTAAAATGATTACCAGTGCCAGAAGAACGCTAGCAGCTATGACAACCACAAACAACAGACTAAGCACAAGGCGGACCACCACCTCTTGGTCACCTTGGCCTGTCAACTCAACCGACCGATCACTTGGGTTGGACAACCCAACTAGCCGGCCAACCCAATTAACCACTTGGGCAGGCCACATGATGGATCACCTGGCCAGCCACCTTGGTCTACCACCCTAGCCAGCCATCCACCATGGCCGACCAACCCAGCCGCCACTTCAAGGTTCACCCAGCCAACCACCCTAACCTACCGGTCACCATGGGACGACCATATAAAAGCTATATTGTCGGCCACCTAGGCCGACCATCGAAGACCACCTGGGTCAACCACTTGATGCCAGCAAGTCCAGCAGTAGAAAGCTCCAGGGGGATCAATGTAATCAAGGAAAGGACTAAGGTAACCCTCACATCTCATGTTAAAGCAAGGGCATAAATGTATGTAATCTCTCTCCCAATTTATTTCTCTACAAATTGTTGAGTCCTTACATGTAGAGGGGGTATTAAGGGCGCTCCCTCACACACTCATGTAGGAAGCTCGCTCCCCTTCTCCCTCAATTGTAACTGAATTTTGTGTGGAATAATAAGGGCCGCTGAGCCCTGAGACAACCCCTCTTTGCCTCAAGACGAGACAACTCTCTCTTTCTCTTCTTCCCTCGAGTTTGACACTCTTTTCTTTGGACACGATCCAAAGGACAGAATTGGATTCAACACTGCCTATGAATATTCGGCCCATGTGCTTCTTGGCTGTCTTCAACATGACTTTTTGATAATCTGAGTGGACCTTTTATTTCTCAACCCTTGAACTCACTTATCCAGTTGGTTTATACTCAAGGACGGGCTAAATGCAATCCAACCCTTCATTAGTACTAGGAGCCACATTCGAATGTACAATTAAATTGATAATGAGCATACAAAATTTACCTAGCTTCGTATGATCAACACACTAATGTCAAATTTTCATATTTCTTTTGTAATACATTGTTAAAAAGTGTTTTCAAAAGATAAGGTAATTGCAAATGCAAATAAAACTGAAACTTAATTGTATATAGATGAAGCCAAAATTATTTCCATGAAATTGTTATATAGCAGGTTTATACACCTAAAGTGTTAAATGATTAAAATTTTATCGTATTTAAAATAAATAAATCAATTCACTTTGTGAATGAATGGAACAAGTAGTTTTGTAAAATGAATTGTAACTTGAGTAAAGCATGAAAAATATTCTTCATTTGATTAAATAGTTTACTAAATTTTCAAACTGTGGTGTGACCAATGAGTGTGCAAAAAGATGACATTCCAATGCAGGTTCGGGTTTAGGGGCCGGTAGACTATTGTGCCATAAGAGATTTTGTGGCACAATGTTTTAAGAAGATGATTGTGACATAAGAAAAATTTTGACATATGTTTCATAAATCATCATGCCTTTAGTTGATGGATAACACTTTCTAAATCATCCAACATTATGAGCATTCATTTTAAGAAGTTGTTTATGGATAGGGGATGAAAAACATCAAATATTTTGATTTGGGGAGTGATGCTCATGCTATCATATTTAGGCAATTTAGCATTGTTAATGTTATAATATTGATGATATCTTGAATGGATGGAAGCCTGAATTAATATACCAAATTGTAGATTTGATTCTTATGGAGAATCAATGGTGATGAAATGGAATTTGGCAATATGATAAATGATGAACTTTACTCATAGAGAACAATATATTGTTACAATAAGGGACCTATAGAAATAATTAATAACTCAAGGGGGTGTTTGGTTGCACTTTGAATTCACGTTAAATAGGATTTAGTAAATCCAAATTTATCAAATCCATATGCTATTAAATCCATAATAGTGTTTGGTCCGGTTGAGGTTAAATCCAATAAAGTTCAATAAACGTGTGACGTGTTTGACATTTTATTCCAGTTGAGCGACACTATTGTTTTTTTTCTCAAGCTAAACCCGTCAAATCCACCAAATATTCAGATTTAATGAATTCTGATTTACGTCTAAAAACAGGCAGAATGGAGAAGAAAATGAATTTAACAGAGCACTGGATATAATTTCTTATTTTTTCATGTTTGGATGGATTTACGCTAAATTGAGTGATAAATCCTGCTAAAAGTGCTCTACCAAACATCCCACATAAAATCAAATTTTTTTTTTGCATATCTAAACCAAACATTCATATTGACATGCATACCACTAAAACTTTTAACATCCATTCACAAATATCACAATTACTATATTTTAAAGGGGCCTTTTTGCACATGTCTCACAATTCTTTTGTATTTGCATAGCAAACACCAAAACTTTCATATTTACATTGATAATACCCAAAACCTTAACATCACTTCAAAATTAAATACCACCATAATTAACTTTTAGTAATTAAATTATTTTATGACCGTTATAATTATAAAATATCAAATTTTAGGTGTAAGATATTTTCGTACGTGCGAATTGTGTGCAAAGAATTTAAATTTTCCATTTCTGAAAGGGAAATACCCATTCATAATAGCATGTGTACCTTAGCTATGCAGAGGATAAGAATCATGGGTTATATATGTATGTGTATATATATATATATATATATTATGACTATATGTAAATATCAAACTTGTGTGTGTTAGATATGTAATTAAACAAAGCACAGGCTTAATCCCAATTATATAGTACTTATATTTAGGTTCCGTTTGGGGCAGCTTATAAGTGCGGGAACGCCGCCGTACAGTTTGGTTCGCGCGTATCGCCAGCTTATCCGAAACTGTGTTTGGGTTTTTACACTAAACGCAGGTCGCGGGTTGACCCCTGCGGGCCGCGTTTCAGGATAAGCAGCTTATTCTGAAACGCACAAGCTACCCTAAACTGACCCTTATTCATTATCTTCCTTATAAAGAATCACCCAAAAAGCAAGTGTAATTAAGTACAAGTACAATGGAAGGATCTAAGCCTTCACATGATCTCATTAACTATGGTCAGCTTTATTGATATATGCCTCTACATTAGCTTCCATTATGGGTAAATATGCATGGCTTTGATAAAGTTGGCAACTAGTCTCTCTCCCTCCCTTTCTCTCTCTCTCTCCTATTTATTAGCCACCTTCTTAGTTGCTCATTTTAATGCTTCATCTGCAATATCTTCACAGCTAACCACATGCATGCCTTAAATGAACCTTAACAAACTCCCTGACTTCATCAATATAACATATGTACACTTTTTTCCCTTCCAAATTTCGTTTGAGAAGACGTTGAAGTTCTGTTAGATTGCAGTGAACGCCGACAATTACAAAAGTTAATTTTTCTCAAATTGTTTCAAGACATGTTATTTTTTCGTGTTTTAGATGGCAATGGGCCTTCGTCGTTCCGCCAGTGCCTTCAAATAAATTTTGCTGATCGACGAAGCTCCTTCAAACTAAGCCCGAGTCACGTTGTAAAACACAGTTTCCCACCAAGACGTTTTTAAAATCTTTTACGCTTGTAACATTTTGCATTATAAACATGCATGGAAAAAGGATTTCACTTCTTAAAAAGATATATTAATAATGATGAAAATATAAATGTTTAGATGTTAGATATGTAAATATAAAATAATTTTGTGGTATGTATGTAAATGCTCCAAAATTTTATTTTATCTTTCACACTTTGCATCATAACTTTATATATATTTATGCAATTGAAATAATAATATTAAATTTATATTTATTATATCATTATGACTGAACTATAGTGGTTGAATCAACTACAAACCTTCAACATTTTCCTGACATTGAAATTAAAATTTAGGGGGGTAGTAAAGCATTAATCATTGTGCAGACGTCAGAAAGTCAAATACATATGAACAGTGAGCTGGATTAATTTAAAAATTATTTTTTTTTCTTCTATAAATGATCCAGAATTTAATGTATGATCCAAGCACGTGCACATGCCATACTATTTATGCAAGAAGATCTATTTTCATTGAAGTTTGAGTAGCAATAAACTAAATGATAATATGATTATTAACATAACTTAATCAACACAAATCATTAAATAATATATAATTTGAATTTAATTTTTCGTAAGGATATGTCATTTGCCAATAAGGCCATATATAATTGGGGCATTTACATGCAAAGCACACCCATATTCCTATGTATTTATATATCAAACACTAAACTTTACTTTTTTACATTTAAATCAAGCAATTCTTTCACATCACGACTAAAATATCACTATTTTCATTTCATAAAAGAAATAAAATGCAATTTTTCATGCATAGATGAAAGGGCATAAAGATAAAAATTGAAGTTTAATTGATAGATGTTAGGTATGGCTCATAAACTAGATAAGGGACGGATGTTGGAGCGGAACGGAGCAAGCCAGTGGAGCTCACGAGCGGAGTGGGTTGGGAGTGCGGGGCAACGCCCCTGCAGTACTGTACTGGGGTAATTTTATAATTACATATTGTACTGCATCTCTCTCTCTCTATATATATATATATATATACATATATATATATTGTAACCCTATGGGGTATGCTGTACTCTTTTCTTGAATTAAAAGAAAGCCGCTGCTCTGCTTCAGAAGTCGTAGGCATCTTTGCCGAATCTTGTTAAATCTCTATCTTTCTTCTGGATTTGTGTCAATTCTTGTGTTTCTTTGCCCTAAATTTCTAAACATTGTGTGAATACATAAGAATTAAGCGACATGATTGTAAATCTTTCTAAATGGAAATATTATTATGTGTGGCTGACTGCATACGTCGAGTTATCGCATAAAATCCCGTCGAGACCATAGTACGAACACACGCAATCACTCACATATTATTTTCTCCATGTCAAGATCACTCCTATCAACACGTGGTATTTGATGAAGGGATTGGTGCATGAAATTTTATCCTTGTAAAATTACAAGGATATCCTACTGATAACCAACAGACAGGTATTAAATCACTAATTACACTTAACTAACTCCAATATTTTCTTATAGAAAAATAAACCAAATTATCCTTCCCTTCACTGCGTGAAAATGAGACCGTTATATATATAACCTAAACCCTCGCTTCATCACATCTTCCCCAACAGAACAAATATGGAGAGCAGAGCAGTTTCAGCTAAAGCCTTTGCTGCGGCAGTACTTCTGCTCATAATGAGCACAAGCTTTCTGAACGTAAAATCACAGACTTCAACTACTTTAGTTCCTGCAATCATTACTTTCGGTGATTCAACGGTCGACGTTGGGAACAACGATTATATTCACACGATTTTTAAAGCTGATTTTCCTCCTTATGGAAGAGATTTTAAGAACCATGAGGCTACAGGAAGGTTCTGTAATGGAAAGCTGGCGACTGATATAACTGGTAATTATGAAGAAATAATAGGGTATAGGCTGTAATATTTGAGCATTATGGAAGGTTTGATTTATGAAGTTTTAATTTTATGTAGCTGAGACTCTGGGATTTACAACGTATCCGGCTGCTTATCTGAGTCCTCAGGCTTCAGGGAAGAATCTTTTGATAGGGGCGAATTTTGCTTCTGCGGCTTCTGGGTATTATGATGGCACTGCAATATTATATGTGAGTTTTTTTAAAATTTTATAGTTATTTATTTAGATTTTTTGGGTTGTGAGAGGGTGAGGAGTACTGATTGATGACAAAAAAATTGGATTTTGAGATTGAAATATTTGAATTGATGAACTGTGGATGGAGTTTATGTGGAAGGTGGATGGTGAGAATTTTCTAAATTCAATTTAAATCTTGGTTTTCTCCTGCAAGTTTTGGTTTTGATGATTTTGATTATTAGAGTTTTTCGTAAATATAAAGATAAAATGCTCGTTTCTGCTGAATTATTTCGTTTATTTTAGATTTTTCAGTGGTCGTATCTGTGGAGCTATTTTAATTATAAGCTTGAAATGTTTCTGCTGAATTATTTCATTTGTTTCAGATTTTTAGTGGTTGTATCTGTGGAGCTATTTTAATTATAAGCTTGAAATATGGATAATAAGAACTGTAAACTTATAAATTTTTCTTATAATAAAAAGTTATCATTAATTGAAATGACAATTACAGTATGAGATCTATTCTTAAATCTAATATGCTGAGTAGATATTGTTGGTTGGCCTTTGACTCACTTTGGGTCGGCAGACTTTTTTTGCTAAGTGGGCTTGATTTCACCGGCCAACTATCTCAGCCCGGTTGCTGATCCCTGGATGCAAAGCTAAGCTCCTGTCGGCAGAATAAGGCCAGGCTATCTGGTATAGAGTGAATAATGTCATGCCTCGACAATCAGGTTCTTCGGGATGTTCTTGAATTTCTTCTTCACCGATCCTTGCCCTCCCTAAAGAATCTCGGACGGCGTCTGTGAGGTGATTGACAATGCTGAACTTTTCCTTTGGATTGAGTTGTGACGAGAGGTAGGTCGTTGACTCTGATTGGTTCGAATAGCTTCGGCCTTTGGTCTAGATGGCTAGCCTCGGGTCAGCCTCTAGCCCAGATTTAGGGAGGTCCTTAATCTTCATCCAGTAGGTCCTTTGGTCTTCTGCCGTACTTCTTTGTCAGTTTCTTAAGCTATTTGGACCTCTTTGAGATTTATGCTGACGCTTTGTCTAAATATTGAAAAAATTGAATTTGCTAAAGTAGTATCTTAATGCCTCAGTTCTACCTGAATTTGATAAAACATAAATAATAGTTAGAATTTTGAATCAAAACCTGCAAAACTCGTTTTTTTTTTGTTTGTAATGAAATTAATATGGGAATATTGCAGCATGCCATTCCATTATCACAGCAGTTGGAATACTACAAGGAATACCAGTCCAAACTGGCCAAAGTTGCTGGGAGCAGTAAGGCTTCCTCCATTATATCAGAAGCTCTGTATATTCTAAGCGCAGGAGCCAGTGATTTCGTGCAAAACTATTACGTTAATCCTTATCTGTACAAATTCTACAGTGCTGATCAATTCTCTTCTTTTCTGGTTGGAATCTTCTCCAACTTTGTCACGGTGAGTAAACATATTTCTCTCTGGATTATTTTCTGCATAAAATTTCTTAATTTTGGCTTCTTCTTATGTTTATATACCATGCGAGTTTTTTATTTTATTTTTATTATTTTATTGAGTGTATTTAAATTTTAATATTAAATACATAAATTTAATTGAAATAAATGTATTTCGTTATAACTTGAACTTGATTGTGCTTTTGATGATAATAGAATATAATTTATGCTGCTTTAATTTAACCTGCTTTAATTAGTGGGAGAAAATACATTTAGAAAGAGTGGGTTAGGTGTGGCTGATATGTCAGACAAGGGACAGATGCCGAAGCGGAATGGAGCGGAAGCATCTATTCAATCGAGAAAGTTTCGTTAAGTGGGTTGGGGTGTGGAGGCAACACCCTCGCGATACGGTACTTGGGTAATTTTACATATTGTACACTAGATTTATATATCAGGAAGCCGCCGCCCTTGGTCCTGAGGACGTAGACAAATTGCCGAACCTCGTTAAATCCGTGTGTTCTTTCTTGTGTTTGTTGATTCATGCGCTGATTTGCCCTCATTTCTTAACAGAGTGAAATTTGTTAAATTGTTCATTAGGTATTAGTTGTGTAGTATGTATGTAACTTCCCTCAAATCGAAATCATTGGTCTTATAGGATTTGTACAAGCTTGGAGCAAGGAGGATTGGAGTCACCTCTCTGCCACCAATTGGTTGCCTTCCGGCATCCATCACACTGTTCGGAAAGGGAAGCAATGGCTGTGTTTCAAGGCTGAACTCAGATGCCCAAGCTTTCAACAAGAAGATTAATTCAGCTGTAAACTCTCTCACCAAGAAACTCCCACAGCTAAAGATTGCCATCTTTGACACCTACCAGCCTCTCTATGATCTTGTTACATCTCCTGCTAAGAGTGGTATGTAGATAATATACACTTCCTTTAACTATTGTATATGAGATTATTGATCATATTCATTTTCAACACAAAAAGCTTATTGCATATGAGATTATAATTTAATTTCTTTATTTAAAAGCTTGGTTTGTGTGAATAGAATTGAGTTTGACTCGTATACAACAACAACAACAACAAAAAAGCCTTAATCCCACTACATGGGGTCGGCTGCCTGAATCATTTTTCTCCATTGCGTCTTATTTAGTGTCATAGTTTCATTTAGTTCTAATAAATTAAGATCATTTTTAATACAATAAGCCCAAGTCATCCAAGGTCTATCTTTGCCTTTCTTAACATAAGTCGAATCTAAAACATCTACTCTCCTAATCGGATCCTCAGATGATCGACGTTTAATCTGACTCGTATGTTAGCATCAAAATTGTGTAATCCTGACATAATTTTTCATTTTGTAGGTTTCTTTGAGGCGAGAAGAGGGTGTTGTGGAACTGGAACTGTAGAGACAACGATATTGCTTTGCAATCCTAAATCAATAGGGACATGTTCAAATGCAACTAGCTATGTTTTCTGGGATAGTGTTCATCCATCTGAGGCCGCAAATCAGGTTTTAGCAGATTCACTCATCATAGAAGGCATTGGCCTTATTGGATGAGAGAGGAGAAAGAGAGATATGGGGAAAATAATTAATATACTTTCTATTTTACTATTATGGAGAATGTGTATTTTCCATAATGTGGGGGCTTGGTTGAGCTTAGGGAAAGGCCTCTTCAAAGCTTGTGATGTGATGTTTTGAAATTAACTTGTATTCTATGTACTTGTCTTTTGTTATTTTGGGTAAAGGCCTCTTCAAAAGCTTATGATGCGATGTTCTTGTTTTGTTGTTTTTTAGGAGATGGTCTAAGTTACCCAAAGAATAAACAATGTTACGGGACAACAATTATGTTGGGATTGCATGAATCTTAAGGCTATTTATGTGTGTTTTATATAATCATTCAAGAGATATAAAGGAGATCAACATTCAACCACATGTTTCACTTGTTTTGTTCAGTGGATGGATGGAAATTAAAGGTTTTGTTTCTGGTTGGGTCAGTACTTACATGATGATAAAGTGTCTATCCCTCCACGTGATACTTAAATGCTTTATTGCCTTATCATTAAAAAGGTTTATTAATTGTTCTACTCTTCTGTGCATGTTTATTTTACCAGGTGTACTATGGGACAGTTTTCCAAATAAATAATTATATTTATGCCACTTAATTCCTATATTTTTGCATATCTAATTACATGTATATTTTAATTTTTTACTTATATCACCTTAATTAAACATATGTAAAGGTGTGTCACTAATTAAAAATTAAAACAGCGGCATTTTGTATGTGTTATAAAATACAAAATAGGGGTGTAAACGAGCCGAACACGAGCTCGAAAAGTGTGTTCGTGTCCGACTCGTTTGCTTATCGAGTCGAACAAGAGCTGTTCATGAAAATAGAGTTCTTTTCGCAACCCTAATCACATAGCCATATGATGTTAAGGGTTGGAGCAAGACTTAAAAATTATTGTTTATATTAAAATATCATTTGA
>NW_018164891.1:390184-430278 GCF_001263595.1 Phalaenopsis equestris
AAATCCCATAAAATCACCCATTCACGAGATTTAGTAAATTCAGGATTTATGGCCGAGATCCGTGAAATCCAAATTTATCAAATCTATTGCTTTATTTTGTCCAAAATGACCGTCTGATAAAATTTAGCCAACATTCAATGTAAATTCCGCTCTAAATCCATTACCAGATAGCCCCTAAAAGCTCGAAAAGTTGAAAAAAAAAAACTGTTAATTAATTAAAAGTGTTAAATTTATTTTAAAACAGTTTATATGCTACACATCTCAAAGCATATTAAACAGCTTTAAAACTAATTCTAACCATTACCACTTATCATACAACTGATTTAAATTTTCTCCAAATAAAATATAATCAATAATGATTGGGAGAAAAAAAACTAAAAAAATAATAATTCAGTACATACCAAAGCAATTTATTTTGTCAGAGAATTAAATAAATGCCTTCTGAATACACTCTTCTAATGATAAAATTCACCCTTCAAAAGGCAAACAATTCATACTTTGAATAATTACTAAATCCCCCCTAAATTACAGAGCTGTCAATGACTCCAAACCTTCTGCAACAAATTTATTTACATGTTTTAATCTTTTCAAATTTACTGAATTTGTAAATACATTTAATTGCAGTTTCTGCAACTTCAGCAACTCAATGTAAAAATCAACAGCCTCCCAAGTTTCCATCTTTTCAGCATCCAATATATCTGAAACAATTTATGTGCTTCAGATGAATTATACTGTATAAATGAAGAAGAGAATGTCACCTCTGTGTGCTTAAACTGATGAAAATGGCCAATCTTTTATGCACAGATGGCCTCAACCGAAAGCTTTTTCTTCGTTCCCGGGCACGGATCTCCTCCGAAAACTTCAGAATCAGCAACTACCGAGCAAGCTTGCTGTCCCAAACAGTTCTGCAACAATCCATCCTGTGTTAAATCAATAATCAAATTAGAAAATTTAATGAACAAGTTACATTTAGCACACAATTCTTACGCATTGACATATGCCACACCTAAACTTTCAAATTTAAATACACAGAAAGTCGTAATAGTGTTATTCGTGATGATGTGATATTAAAGATTTGAGTGTTAAATGTGTAAATATGAAAGTTTATGTGTAACATATGTGAATACATGAGAATTGTGTGCTATGTATGTAAGACTTATATGTGTAACATATGTAAATACATGAGAATTGTGTGCTATGTATGTAAGACTTCATGTTTCTAATGCAACATATGTATGATAACTTGAGATAACGTAGAAATTAGTACCTTTGTGAATGCATTATATGATTTCTGAGCATGGCAGCTTCCTTCTTCATAGCTTCCACATATTCCTTGCGGAGTACCAAAGCTGGCAAACCTTATGCTGCTCATTTTGTGCCCGGAGGGACACGATAGATGAGCTTTAGGCTTACTGTACTGCTTGTTTCGCCAATGATTAACCGTCAGTTGCCCTTCCATAACTTCGGCGCAGATGCTCCTTACCGTCCTTTTAACAAGCGAAATCTTGCTTGGATCGCCGCCCCATTCCTCGAACACGACCAACAAATTCCCCGTTGGTTTTAACCATGATCGAGGCAAATGATACCTAACATATTTGGTATCATTGATGTTATTCTTAAGTATGGAGTCAAAATTTTCTAAACTATCTTGAATAAGTTTTTTATTATCATTTTTAACATCAATGATTATTGAACTCAACATAGTTGATTTTTCACACTTACTACTGCATAATTCACATTCAGCCCTCAGTTTCATTACAAGTGATTGCATTTTCACTCCATCATTAGCACAAATAAAAAAATATTTTATCATTATTCATATAAATTGTATTCTCTCTATACATCTTCTTTAAAGCTTAGTAGAATATTTTATCTCTATACGACACGAATATATGTGAATCTCATCGAACCACATAAATGTGTCTCGTGTCTTAGGACTTTGATATATTTATTCTATCATCATAATTTGATTTTACACGAAGTTATATCAATATCCTAACATTTACTATCAAATTCAAATATATATTTAGATATGTAATATCTAAACATTGCTTTTTTACGTTTATACCTCTCAAATCTTCCATATCACAACAAGAGTAACATTATTTTAACTTAAAACAAATGAAGTACACAATTTCATGAATAAGGATGGCTATTCTTACCATCTCTGCGATGACTCCCCGCAATTACTTTGGCATTTCTTCTCATTATATGCGCCGCGATAATCACAAGAACCACACGAACCCGATGCTCTGTAAGCAGGCCAGTAACGACCAATACTCTTGCCGTTAATCCAAATCTGACCTTTTCCCATACTGCCCATATCTAATGCCAATGGCTCATCACCACCAGGAGCACTGAAGAAAGCCTGGAAGAAAGTAAACAAACTTCAGAAACTACATTTTGGAAAATTTACATAAAAAATTTACATACGTACACCACTCAATTCCTATGTATTTAACACCTAAAAACTTCAACTTTTACATATATATGATATGCCACCTTTCCTATACACGAAACTTTCTAAAAGTTAAAATCCTATTATTTTTTACATGATATGAAAGATTTGGAAGGTATAAATGTAAAAAAATAAAGTTTGTGTTGGATATGTAAATACATAGGGGAATTGGGTGGTATGTATGCAAATGCCCCTTTCATTTTTCATTTTCTTCAGTGTTAGCAATGGAAGCGAAACTGTAATATCTCTCACCTTGTACCAGGTCAAGGGTTGCTTAGAAAACACATCTCCCCATTCAACAGAGGAGCTTCCATCTAGTGAATGAAGACTCAGATGTTCGCCTTTCACACCAATCTGCCATTAACGAGCTCACAAAGCTTCAAAATTGATGGTGCTGAATGGAGTAGAGGAGTAAGAATAACCAACCTGGTAAGTCCACTGCTGATGAGATAGGTCTCGCCTTCCTTCCCGAAGACCGCTTAGGATCACCGGACCAAGAATCCCAGTATTCCAGGTTTCAAAATGAGGCCCAACGTTCTAAATTTTCAAATTATTTATTAACATAAACGTATCAGAGCTCTAAATAAATCAATAATGGAAAAGACATGATGAGAAAAGAACATACTGGCAGCCCAACAGCTACACTCAGTATAGAGATCTTATTTCTTCCGGCCCACATCTTTACTTTTCCGCTATAGGACAGCTTTGGATTGTTCAGACCGCCATAAGCATTCCCTGAAGCCAAAATGAAAGATGAGACGAATTAATTGCAGAAGAAATTCTCTTCAGCTTCAGAACCAGATTATGGAACAGTCATTTTGTAACGGCGTGAACTCTCATTCATTGAGATATTGTCCGCTTTGGCCTAATGGCCTCACGATTTTGTCTCATTGGTGTCACCCATCCGAACCCAAATAATTTTTTGAGTCGGGTGATGAATGCTAATCCGTTTAATTTTTTTGGGTCGGGTTTGGGTTGACCCGTTAACCCAAAATTAACCCATGATTACCCAAAATAAACTTAAATAGTTGTGATGTTCTATGTGAAAGGTTTCGGGTTCGTGGGTTGAAGGTAGGTAGGATTCAGGTTGGACTTGCTGACCCGTTTAATATTTAATTTAGGTTCGGATCAAATAGTTTTGAGTCCGGTCAATTTTGGGTTTGCCTACCCGCAATCCCGATTTAGCAACCCTAATCCCAAGACTCTTCCTATACAAGCACACTTAACTTAGAAGTTTCTCACAAAGTTTCAACCATTATGCCAAAAGGCACCTCGATGTTCAAGAGTTCGACTTTATTCTACTTAAGGGTTTCACACATTCTACCTGCATATTGCCCGTTGACAAAAACATGCAAAGCATGGCCGGCTGAAGAGACGGCGAGGATGGGATGATCTCCTGTCCTCAAGAACTGCTCATCTTGTCCTATGCTGACACTGAAACAGTAGGATTGGAAAAGTCAAGAATGGAGACTGAAGGTGAGAGCACGGATTATACAATGGAAAGGACTGATTATGGAGATTTCGCATTGGATACTCACTAAGTTGTATACCACAGATAGTCTGATTTATCCCATGTTTGACTAATTTGCTCATACAATCCATTTTTAGTGAAGGAACTATCATCAAGAGAATTGGTTTCTTCCCCATATGATTTCCATGAAAAGCTTTCCACTGCTTGCATGCTCACCAGTGAGGTCTGAGCTCCTACCTGTAATTTGACAGACGAAATGTGAGATAAAAGTACCAAAAAAAAAAAAAAAAAATCAATTTTTTAGCCTGTGGGTGACATCTTCAGGTAAATAAATGTTCAGAATCCCAATCAAACAATAGAAAAATCTTAAATTAGATGTGAAAAAACAAATTTTTACTTTTGCTGTATTGAAAACTGCGGTTTTACAGTCAGGTAGGATGCTGATGGACCAAGGAGGAAGATTATAGCGTATGCCATTGAAAGTTACTGTGGCAGAAGATTGTGAATCATAATTGGCCAGAAAAGCAGCACAAGTTCCTGAATTTGACCTGAATACATGAGACTAAAAAAAAAAATGTTTTTTTAAGTTGGCTAAAGTCTCAACTTGTAAAAAAATTAAAAAAAAAATCTAATTTTGATAATTCATGTGTTAAGTTTAACATTAAACCTGTTGAGAATGTCCCAAAGATGAGACGACAGGATCACCAGAAACCAAAGCCGCTTCACTTAACTTAATTGCTCTATGTAGGTCTCTAAGATGTCCCCATTTTGGTTCCCTTAACATACCTGATTCAGAGAAAAGTTTGCTAAGATATAACAAAATTCTGATTTGATGAAATTATTTGAAAAATTCATGCATAAATCATATATTTTATTCAACAAGAAAGAATTTTTAATAACGAGTAAAATTGGTAATGTAAATTTAGATAATAAAAAAGCCATCTTTTTAAACAAAATCATGATAAAGTTTTTCAATAGGAAAAGTATACATCAAGAGGGCCTATTTCATTGTCATACATTTATTTTCAAGTGGACATAGAATAAATAAAATAGAAAGATTACATTTTTTACTATTTTTTGATAAATAACCAATGCAAATGCATAATTATAAAAATAGAAGATAAGGACAATTAATATATATACCATATTCATCTATTGGAGCATCATAGTCATAACTAGTCGCAATAAATGGACCGCCGGCAGTGCGGCCAAAGTTTGTTCCTCCATGATACTGAAAAAGTCAAATTTTTTTAATAAATTAAGCAAAAAATTTCTCATAAAAATCAAATTAAGGCATATATAAACACAACCTTCTTACCATATAATAATTAATAAAGGAACCACCTTTCTGAATAAACCTTGCAACAGCAAAGGCAATATCTTCAGCCGGTCGGTGAGGAACTGGACCCCCAAAAGCTGTGTACCTATAGAGAAGAAAATCTGCAAATTTTTACATAGAAAGATTTGCATACATACCACTCAATTCCTATGTATTTGTGTATCAACAGCCACACTTCAATTTTATGTAACTACGCATGAAAAAGGTGCATTTCAATTTTTGAAAGTTAAAATGGTGGAATTTTGGATGTGATATGAAAGATTTAGGTGGTATAAATGTAAAAATATAAAGTTTAGGTGCTAGAGATCTAAATACATAAGATTTGGGTGGTATGTATGACATTAACTAGACGGCCAAGAAAATTTTTACCATCCAGTCCAAGCCTCGGTCCACATTGTGGGTTTGTAAGGTTTGTTTGGAGAGAAATAGTCACAGTAGAAACCATTGCAGGTGTTAATCTGCAAAGCCAAGTTCCAATCATATGTGATTAAAAACGTCAAATTAAAATAACAAAATACAACACTGCAATCATAATTCCATCACTTAATAGAAAATAAAAATCAAAACATAAAAACACAATATAAGTTCACTCAATTGAAATTTATGTGAGTTCACTCAATTGATGGCTACATTTTGTTGCCGTGACTGTGGAGTTCGCTATGATTTTATTGTAAGAGAATTAAAGCTCTAAT
The DNA here is from genome assembly GCF_001263595.1 of Phalaenopsis equestris. Lineage (NCBI taxonomy): Eukaryota > Viridiplantae > Streptophyta > Magnoliopsida > Asparagales > Orchidaceae > Phalaenopsis > Phalaenopsis equestris. The sequence goes on from NW_018164891.1 coordinate 396,145, forward strand.
TTTTTTGCACATACCGCCCAACTCTTTGTTAGGAAAAACTACTGTGAAAGAGTCTCCTTTTAATTTCTCCACAGAATAAGATCACAAGATTCAAGAAAACCGAAACAAAAATTTAAACGCATAACACAATTAAAGCAACCAAAAAAACACACAATAATTTCACGTGAAAAAATCAGAGAACGGGAAAAAAACCACGGAGTCGCACACCATAAATTCTACTATGAAATTCAAAATGTTTTATAAGGGACTCACACAAATTTCTTCTCCACACTCACAAGAAGAAACTTACAGGACTTGCACCACCAATCTTCCCACTCCGATCCAAAGCAAAAAAACACACAGAATCACCTAAATCCCACCTCTTCAAGACTCCACACTTTCATGGGGATGCTTGTCAAAGAATTTAGAAAGAAAAAAACAGCAAGCTCACCAATCCACGCTAAAAAACTGGCTTAAAAACCAATTTTCATGTAGTAACTGCATCGGATGCTTAGGCACCTAAGCACCAAGAGCTCTATATCAGCGCCCCATAATGGGCACCTATGCGTTGGTTTCTCGGGAATAAGAGCAGCGTCCGCTCAATAGAGGGAGCATATGCACCCAAATCCGGAGCCTAGGCGTCGGCTCCTCTATTCGAGCAGCACCTAAGTGGCGCTTAAGCACCTACAACTCGAAGCAAGTGTGTCTGGTGCCTTGTGCTTAGGCTCCATAGCCCAACAATTTCTTACGTATTTATATGTCTAACATCTAAATCTTATCTTTTACACGCATTTATACCACCCATTTCTTTCATATCACATAAAAAATACTACCAATAAAAAGTTAAATACATCTTTTCACGCATATTTAAGGTGGCTTGTATGTAAAAACTAAACTATGGGTGTTAGATATGTAAATACATAAGAATTGAGTGACATGTATGCATATCTTCCAAAAAAGTAATTGTGAAATCTTCAAAACACCCTCCATGAAACGTCTCTCAAACACTGAATATTTGTGACTTAACAACCATTGCAAGTGTTAACGTTGTGAAGCCAAGCGCCAATCAAAGGTTAATAAAATAAGAAAGGAAGACTCACATACATACCACTCAATTCCTATATATTTATATATCTAACCCCTCAACATTAATTTTTTACACACATGCCACCTTATCGATGCATGAAAAAGGTGTAATTCACATTTTAAAAGTTAAAATGGTGGTACCTTTTAAGGATTTAGGTGATATAAATAAAAAAAATTAAAATTTAGGAGTTAGATATGTAGATTCATAGCAATTTGGTGGTATAAATATAAATGCCCCAACAACAAAATGAATACAATAAATGCAACACTGCAACCTAATTGCCCAGAAACAAGAGGATGGGGAATAACATCCACGAATAGTCCTATTCCTTTATTTGGTTATCAACACTTCAATCTCAGATCATATAGAATAAATAGAAGGATATACATATACCACCAATCTTTTCTGTATTTACATATCTAACACCCGAACTTTAATTTTATTTACATTTATACCGCCCAACTTATGCATGAAAAGGTGTGTTTGACCTTTTGAAAGTTAAAAGTGGAATTTTTTTATGCCATATGAAAGATTTGGGCTGTAGAAATGTTAAAATTAAAGTTCAGGGGTTAGATATATAAATTCATAGGAATTGGGAGATATGTATGTAAATGTCCATATTGAATAAATTCTGCCAAATGAACTCATAGCCACAATGAAAGGAATTGGAGAATGGTGATGATAAAAGCAAAGAAGTACAGTAAAAAAAGAAATTCATATATAAGCCATGTGCAGTAGGGCCTAAGATCCAATTTGTTCTTAAGTCTTTACACTATCTCACACCTAAACTTTCATATTTACATATATAGCCCTCAAATCTTTAGTATCACATCATAAGAATGAAATAAACAGTTTCATGCATAGTTTTAAAGCACCAAAATGTCATTGATGTAAATATGAAAGTTTACATGTGGGATATGTAAATACATAAGAATTGTGTGCTAGGTATGTAATTTTTTCCCAAAGAAGGAATGGAAGAACAAAGGGGAAGCAAACATTACATACAACTGGATCAGGAGCATCGTCTTGCTTGCACATCACCCATGGAACACCGGTCTTCAAGCCGACGGCCATGTTCGCGGCCCAGTTGGCATAAGACTTCGCCGGAGCTCCACCGTTATACTCTAATGGCCCAAACTCATTCTCGATCTGGAACAATGATGGAACGAGAAAATTATGGAATGAATTAGATTATTCTAAGCTGATAAATTCATGAATCATGTAATATATATAACCAAAAGTGGAATTTTGGAAAACCTGAGAGAGAATTATAGGCCCGCCCTGAGATTCAAAGAGCCCTTCAGCTTTCATCATGGACACTATCTTCTCAGTAAATTTTTGCATGGCAGCCTTTAAGAAAAAAAATAGAATTACATCTTTAGCAGAAAGATCATAAATTTATGGAATTACAGAAATTAAAACATGTGAAAATTTGAGAAAATATTGACCTTGAAAGGCCCATTGTCAGTTCTAAAACTGATACCGGGAACATATTTCAACCAAACAGGAAATCCACTGCAGAAATAAAAAACCAGGAAATCAGAAGAGAATCAAGCCAATCCAAATATTTAATCCATCTTTATCATAAAAATGAAAACTTTACCCAAAATTCCACTCGGCACAAACATAGGGACCAATGCGGAGATGAACATAAAGACCGGCCTGCTTCACCAGCTTGATAAACCGAACAAGATCATACCTTTCCCCAAAGTAGTACTAAAATCAATTTACAGAAACCAAAACTCAGCAAAAATCTATCAAAACCAAGCAATAGAACACATATCTCTGATGGTGAATACCTGACCAGGAGAAGGCTCATGGCCGTTCCAGAACACATATGTCTGAATCACATCCAAGCCTCCATTTTTCGCCTTCTGGATAAGATCCGGCCACATCTGCAAACAAACCAAGTTATCCAAACCAAACAAAGAGAAAAAAGAAGCAACCAAGAAGCCACATTTCGCAGTAAAATGCTGAGCTCACCTCCGGTGTGCTCCTCGGGTAGTGAATGGAGCCGGAGATTAGAATCCGTCGCCGGCCGTCAATGATGACGGCTTTATGGTCGTAGGTTACAGAGGCGGCCGCCGGAGTTAGAAGACAGGGTGGAAGGAGAGTAAACGCCGCCAGCAGGAGAACAAACGCTGTGAATGGCTTCGAGGCCATGAAGGCGAGTGGAGAGAAAAGTAGGGGATGGGGAAGAAAGAGAGGAGAGCTCGGATGCTCTGTTCTATAAAACGGTGATTTTAAGTTCAAAGTTTAGTTTTTTTTCACTTTATTTTCTCTCTTTTGCTTCTATCTGCTCTGCCATTTGTTTATTCTCAGCGTTTTCTTCTTTACGCGGAGATAAGCTGCTCTTCTGCTGCTAATAGTGGCAGTAATTATAAAGCAAGGGAAGAATTAGAGAGAGTAACTGGAAGACGAGTTAGGCTAGGGAGAGGAGAGGAAATGGGTAAAGGATTCTTGTGAGGAGGGGAGAAGCTTATAAAAGATTGGGGGAACGAAGAGATGAGATGGGCCCACTTGTGATGGACGGACCACTTGTTGAGTGGCTGCCGAAACGGCCTGTTATTCGCCCAAATAAATTTTTCGTCGAGTTTTGACTTCAAATAAATGTATGTATGTATGTATGTACATACATGCATATATCATACATACATATATATATATATATATATATACACACACATACATACATACATAAGGTCATAAGTCTCCTTAAATTATGGGTTCGAAACCCCCCGTGTGTAGTATGGTTGTGGCTGGTCTACTAGCCACCCATATTTCTTTTATAAAAAAATTAATTAATTAATTAATTATATTATACTTATATATATAATTGATAAGTAATCTTTTTAAGTAATTTAATGTACTACAAGGCTAAATGGATTTAAAATTAATTAAAATTATTAATTAAAAATAGAATAAGTATATATTAAATTTTATTTAAATAAGTATTTTAATTTAAATAAGATTTAAATCTCGATCATATCCTTAATATTCTATGGTTGTGTGATTAGGACCATCAAAACACTCTTTTGCTCGCGAACAACACTTGTTCAGCTCGCTAAATAAATAAGCCGAACACGAAAAATTTTTGAGAGCTCAATCTATAAATGAGTCCAACACGAATAGTAGTATTTTTTAACGAGTCAAACACGAATTGAGCCTATGCTCGCTCAAACTCGACTCATTTACACCATAATTGAGTATGATCTGTCATATGTTTTTCTTTCTTTTTTTAATTAAAAATAAAATAGAAATGCTATGTGTATGGCAAAGATTAAATCTATAAATTTATATTTAATCTGTCAAAATATTAGCGCAGAATATTTTTAATTTAAAAATTTTAAATGCATAATTTTTTTAAAATAAATATTTTTAAAAAATATTAATTTTTTTCACTAATTAAGCTCGCAAATCTTTTTCGCTTGTTTTAATTTTATGGTAAGAAAATTGATTTAAATGTTAAATAAATGAAATTTATATGTCAAGATTATTTTTTAATAAAAAATAATTGGTTTGGAAAATAATATATAAATTGAAGTACATGTTCTCCTTTTTTTAGGAAATATTTTAAATTATTAAAAGAAATTAAAATAAGAAGCGGATCAGAGAGAATGTCTTGAAATAAAATATTTAATCGATTTCAAATTTAGTTTATTTAGTATTAAATAAATCCTCAATATAATTTTTAAGGGTTCGTAGCTTAGCCAATTTATATATTTATTCAATTATTAATTTTGTTTGCAGGAAAATTTGAGGCATTAGAATGATAATTTATCATCTTAGTGTTGCACGAACATCTAACATACACAAAGATGATAGAAAAATTGGAGGAGACGGTAGTATTGTTTACGCGAAAAAATTCTGAAGAGAAAAAAAATCATGAGGCATATACCTATCAAAGTAATCCGCTCGGTTTTATAAATACATAGGTACGATCTTCTCATGAATTAGGAAGAATGAATTGCAATGTTGGTATTAAAAATGTACAAGCTAGAGCTGGCTCATAAGTCAACTTTGCTCACTTACATCTTGTATTGTCCATTATGTATGTATGTATATTTCATATTAATTATTTTTTAAATAAGTTGGCTTAAGAGCTCATGAGTTGAGTCGGGGCTGGCCAACATTGATTGTTAGCTCATCGAGCTCAATTGAAGAGCCACTTAATTGTGCTAGAGCTGGCTCATAAGTCAACTTTGCTCACTTACATCTTGTATTGTCCATTATGTATGTATGTATATTTCATATTAATTTTTTTTTAAATAAGTTGGCTCAAGAGCTCATGAGTTGAGTCGGGGTTGGCTTCAGCATTGATTGTTAGCTCATCGAGCTCAATTGAGGAGCCACTTAATTGTGCTGGAGCTGGCTCATGAGTCAACTTTGCTCACTTACATCTTGTATTGTCCATTATGTATGTATGTATATTTCATATTAATTTTTTTTTAAATAAGTTGGCTCAAGAGCTCATGAGTTGAGTCGGGGTTGGCTTCAGCATTGATTGTTAGCTCATCGAGCTCAATTGAGGAGCCACTTAATTGTGCTGGAGCTGGCTCATGAGTCAACTTTGCTCACTTACATCTTGTATTGTCCATTATGTATGTATGTATATTTCATATTAATTATTTTTTAAATAAGTTGGCTTAAGAGCTCATGAGTTGAGTCGGGGCTGGCCAACATTGATTGTTAGCTCATCGAGCTCAATTGAAGAGCCACTTAATTGTGCTAGAGCTGGCTCATAAGTCAACTTTGCTCACTTACATCTTGTATTGTCCATTATGTATGTATGTATATTTCATATTAATTATTTTTTAAATAAGTTGGCTTAAGAGCTCATGAGTTGAGTCGGGGCTGGCCAACATTGATTGTTAGCTCATCGAGCTCAATTGAAGAGCCACTTAATTGTGCTAGAGCTGGCTCATAAGTCAACTTTGCTCACTTACATCTTGTATTGTCCATTATGTATGTATGTATATTTCATATTAATTTTTTTTTAAATAAGTTGGCTCAAGAGCTCATGAGTTGAGTCGGGGTTGGCTTCAGCATTGATTGTTAGCTCATCGAGCTCAATTGAGGAGCCACTTAATTGTGCTGGAGCTGGCTCATGAGTCAACTTTGCTCACTTACATCTTGTATTGTCCATTATGTATGTATGTATATTTCATATTAATTTTTTTTTAAATAAGTTGGCTCAAGAGCTCATGAGTTGAGTCGGGGTTGGCTTCAGCATTGATTGTTAGCTCATCGAGCTCAATTGAGGAGCCACTTAATTGTGCTGGAGCTGGCTCATGAGTCAACTTTGCTCACTTACATCTTGTATTGTCCATTATGTATGTATGTATATTTCATATTAATTATTTTTTAAATAAGTTGGCTTAAGAGCTCATGAGTTGAGTCGGGGCTGGCCAACATTGATTGTTAGCTCATCGAGCTCAATTGAAGAGCCACTTAATTGTGCTAGAGCTGGCTCATAAGTCAACTTTGCTCACTTACATCTTGTATTGTCCATTATGTATGTATGTATATTTCATATTAATTATTTTTTAAATAAGTTGGCTTAAGAGCTCATGAGTTGAGTCGGGGCTGGCCAACATTGATTGTTAGCTCATCGAGCTCAATTGAAGAGCCACTTAATTGTGCTAGAGCTGGCTCATAAGTCAACTTTGCTCACTTACATCTTGTATTGTCCATTATGTATGTATGTATATTTCATATTAATTTTTTTTTAAATAAGTTGGCTCAAGAGCTCATGAGTTGAGTCGGGGTTGGCTTCAGCATTGATTGTTAGCTCATCGAGCTCAATTGAGGAGCCACTTAATTGTGCTGGAGCTGGCTCATGAGTCAACTTTGCTCACTTACATCTTGTATTGTCCATTATGTATGTATGTATATTTCATATTAATTTTTTTTTAAATAAGTTGGCTCAAGAGCTCATGAGTTGAGTCGGGGTTGGCTTCAGCATTGATTGTTAGCTCATCGAGCTCAATTGAGGAGCCACTTAATTGTGCTGGAGCTGGCTCATGAGTCAACTTTGCTCACTTACATCTTGTATTGTCCATTATGTATGTATGTATATTTCATATTAATTATTTTTTAAATAAGTTGGCTTAAGAGCTCATGAGTTGAGTCGGGGCTGGCCAACATTGATTGTTAGCTCATCGAGCTCAATTGAAGAGCCACTTAATTGTGCTAGAGCTGGCTCATAAGTCAACTTTGCTCACTTACATCTTGTATTGTCCATTATGTATGTATGTATATTTCATATTAATTATTTTTTAAATAAGTTGGCTTAAGAGCTCATGAGTTGAGTCGGGGCTGGCCAACATTGATTGTTAGCTCATCGAGCTCAATTGAAGAGCCACTTAATTGTGCTAGAGCTGGCTCATAAGTCAACTTTGCTCACTTACATCTTGTATTGTCCATTATGTATGTATGTATATTTCATATTAATTTTTTTTTAAATAAGTTGGCTCAAGAGCTCATGAGTTGAGTCGGGGTTGGCTTCAGCATTGATTGTTAGCTCATCGAGCTCAATTGAGGAGCCACTTAATTGTGCTGGAGCTGGCTCATGAGTCAACTTTGCTCACTTACATCTTGTATTGTCCATTATGTATGTATGTATATTTCATATTAATTTTTTTTTAAATAAGTTGGCTCAAGAGCTCATGAGTTGAGTCGGGGTTGGCTTCAGCATTGATTGTTAGCTCATCGAGCTCAATTGAGGAGCCACTTAATTGTGCTGGAGCTGGCTCATGAGTCAACTTTGCTCACTTACATCTTGTATTGTCCATTATGTATGTATGTATATTTCATATTAATTATTTTTTAAATAAGTTGGCTTAAGAGCTCATGAGTTGAGTCGGGGCTGGCCAACATTGATTGTTAGCTCATCGAGCTCAATTGAAGAGCCACTTAATTGTGCTAGAGCTGGCTCATAAGTCAACTTTGCTCACTTACATCTTGTATTGTCCATTATGTATGTATGTATATTTCATATTAATTATTTTTTAAATAAGTTGGCTTAAGAGCTCATGAGTTGAGTCGGGGCTGGCCAACATTGATTGTTAGCTCATCGAGCTCAATTGAAGAGCCACTTAATTGTGCTAGAGCTGGCTCATAAGTCAACTTTGCTCACTTACATCTTGTATTGTCCATTATGTATGTATGTATATTTCATATTAATTTTTTTTTAAATAAGTTGGCTCAAGAGCTCATGAGTTGAGTCGGGGTTGGCTTCAGCATTGATTGTTAGCTCATCGAGCTCAATTGAGGAGCCACTTAATTGTGCTGGAGCTGGCTCATGAGTCAACTTTGCTCACTTACATCTTGTATTGTCCATTATGTATGTATGTATATTTCATATTAATTTTTTTTTAAATAAGTTGGCTCAAGAGCTCATGAGTTGAGTCGGGGTTGGCTTCAGCATTGATTGTTAGCTCATCGAGCTCAATTGAGGAGCCACTTAATTGTGCTGGAGCTGGCTCATGAGTCAACTTTGCTCACTTACATCTTGTATTGTCCATTATGTATGTATGTATATTTCATATTAATTATTTTTTAAATAAGTTGGCTTAAGAGCTCATGAGTTGAGTCGGGGCTGGCCAACATTGATTGTTAGCTCATCGAGCTCAATTGAAGAGCCACTTAATTGTGCTAGAGCTGGCTCATAAGTCAACTTTGCTCACTTACATCTTGTATTGTCCATTATGTATGTATGTATATTTCATATTAATTATTTTTTAAATAAGTTGGCTTAAGAGCTCATGAGTTGAGTCGGGGCTGGCCAACATTGATTGTTAGCTCATCGAGCTCAATTGAAGAGCCACTTAATTGTGCTAGAGCTGGCTCATAAGTCAACTTTGCTCACTTACATCTTGTATTGTCCATTATGTATGTATGTATATTTCATATTAATTTTTTTTTAAATAAGTTGGCTCAAGAGCTCATGAGTTGAGTCGGGGTTGGCTTCAGCATTGATTGTTAGCTCATCGAGCTCAATTGAGGAGCCACTTAATTGTGCTGGAGCTGGCTCATGAGTCAACTTTGCTCACTTACATCTTGTATTGTCCATTATGTATGTATGTATATTTCATATTAATTTTTTTTTAAATAAGTTGGCTCAAGAGCTCATGAGTTGAGTCGGGGTTGGCTTCAGCATTGATTGTTAGCTCATCGAGCTCAATTGAGGAGCCACTTAATTGTGCTGGAGCTGGCTCATGAGTCAACTTTGCTCACTTACATCTTGTATTGTCCATTATGTATGTATGTATATTTCATATTAATTATTTTTTAAATAAGTTGGCTTAAGAGCTCATGAGTTGAGTCGGGGCTGGCCAACATTGATTGTTAGCTCATCGAGCTCAATTGAAGAGCCACTTAATTGTGCTAGAGCTGGCTCATAAGTCAACTTTGCTCACTTACATCTTGTATTGTCCATTATGTATGTATGTATATTTCATATTAATTATTTTTTAAATAAGTTGGCTTAAGAGCTCATGAGTTGAGTCGGGGCTGGCCAACATTGATTGTTAGCTCATCGAGCTCAATTGAAGAGCCACTTAATTGTGCTAGAGCTGGCTCATAAGTCAACTTTGCTCACTTACATCTTGTATTGTCCATTATGTATGTATGTATATTTCATATTAATTTTTTTTTAAATAAGTTGGCTCAAGAGCTCATGAGTTGAGTCGGGGTTGGCTTCAGCATTGATTGTTAGCTCATCGAGCTCAATTGAGGAGCCACTTAATTGTGCTGGAGCTGGCTCATGAGTCAACTTTGCTCACTTACATCTTGTATTGTCCATTATGTATGTATGTATATTTCATATTAATTTTTTTTTAAATAAGTTGGCTCAAGAGCTCATGAGTTGAGTCGGGGTTGGCTTCAGCATTGATTGTTAGCTCATCGAGCTCAATTGAGGAGCCACTTAATTGTGCTGGAGCTGGCTCATGAGTCAACTTTGCTCACTTACATCTTGTATTGTCCATTATGTATGTATGTATATTTCATATTAATTATTTTTTAAATAAGTTGGCTTAAGAGCTCATGAGTTGAGTCGGGGCTGGCCAACATTGATTGTTAGCTCATCGAGCTCAATTGAAGAGCCACTTAATTGTGCTAGAGCTGGCTCATAAGTCAACTTTGCTCACTTACATCTTGTATTGTCCATTATGTATGTATGTATATTTCATATTAATTATTTTTTAAATAAGTTGGCTTAAGAGCTCATGAGTTGAGTCGGGGCTGGCCAACATTGATTGTTAGCTCATCGAGCTCAATTGAAGAGCCACTTAATTGTGCTAGAGCTGGCTCATAAGTCAACTTTGCTCACTTACATCTTGTATTGTCCATTATGTATGTATGTATATTTCATATTAATTTTTTTTTAAATAAGTTGGCTCAAGAGCTCATGAGTTGAGTCGGGGTTGGCTTCAGCATTGATTGTTAGCTCATCGAGCTCAATTGAGGAGCCACTTAATTGTGCTGGAGCTGGCTCATGAGTCAACTTTGCTCACTTACATCTTGTATTGTCCATTATGTATGTATGTATATTTCATATTAATTTTTTTTTAAATAAGTTGGCTCAAGAGCTCATGAGTTGAGTCGGGGTTGGCTTCAGCATTGATTGTTAGCTCATTGAGCTCAATTGAGGAGCCACTTAATTGTGCTGGAGCTGGCTCATGAGTCAACTTTGCTCACTTACATCTTGTATTGTCCATTATGTATGTATGTATATTTCATATTAATTATTTTTTAAATAAGTTGGCTTAAGAGCTCATGAGTTGAGTCGGGGCTGGCCAACATTGATTGTTAGCTCATCGAGCTCAATTGAAGAGCCACTTAATTGTGCTAGAGCTGGCTCATAAGTCAACTTTGCTCACTTACATCTTGTATTGTCCATTATGTATGTATGTATATTTCATATTAATTATTTTTTAAATAAGTTGGCTTAAGAGCTCATGAGTTGAGTCGGGGCTGGCCAACATTGATTGTTAGCTCATCGAGCTCAATTGAAGAGCCACTTAATTGTGCTAGAGCTGGCTCATAAGTCAACTTTGCTCACTTACATCTTGTATTGTCCATTATGTATGTATGTATATTTCATATTAATTTTTTTTTAAATAAGTTGGCTCAAGAGCTCATGAGTTGAGTCGGGGTTGGCTTCAGCATTGATTGTTAGCTCATCGAGCTCAATTGAGGAGCCACTTAATTGTGCTGGAGCTGGCTCATGAGTCAACTTTGCTCACTTACATCTTGTATTGTCTATTAATAATAAATTCAATATTCTTGAAATTATTATAATCAGCTTTATTCTAATTTACTTGACTTTAGAGAAGATTGTGTTGATTAGACTACAAATATAATAATATGCCATTCCTAACGTGATTATGAAGGCCACGCAACTTAAATATTAATCACATATTATTCTCATGTGTCCTTTTTTAACAAGCTAATCATATGACTTTGTTTGGAAATTAAATAAGTGGTTTAACAACTCATCTTATGTGATGTATAAAATATGTTGTGAGCTTAAATGGATAATTAAAACATGTGGGCTGATAAAAAAGGTTATACTTAGGTTGTGTTTGGGATGGCGGTGTGGTGCAGCATCGTAGTTTTTACAATTTGACAAAACTGTGTTTTGTCCACGTTCTCGAAAAGTTGTAGCTGAAAGCTACGTTTTTTCATAATGTCTAACTACGTGCGGTAGCTGCTAGAAAACAGCGGTCTGACATTTAAAAAATATATGTATTTTTAATAGCCCCCTTCAACTTTTTGAACAACAACTTAACAGGTGCTTGCAAATCTTCAAATTTACAGGTGAACACAACTTTTGAACAACAACTTAACAGGAGAGCACATCAGGAGCAGCAAAAAACGACAATCTTCCATTAACAGGTGCTTGCAAATCTTCAACCACAAAACAATCTAATGAAATATGGCAAACATGCAAATATGGGTGCAAGGTCTACAACTTTGCAAAAAACGCACATCCTTCCTCTCATATCCGAAAATACACGGAGAAAATGACTCGTCTTTACCTGAGCTATGTCGATCGAGGGACGACGAAACAAGAAGGAGAAGGGGACGCGAGGGAAGCAACGGGGAAGAACCTAGGGCAGAGGCAAGAAAAGGGTAAAAGGTAAAAATCTCCTGCGAAAGCGGGACAGCGGGGTTAATGTCGCGGCCCGCTTTCGCTCCGCTTCCGCGAATCTAATTGGCAAAGTCACGAACCAAACGAAGAACTTTCGCGAATAATCGCGGCAAAGGCCCGCGCAGCTCCTAAAAATCCCTCCCAAACGGACCCTTAACTAGTCAGTTTTCTCAAAGCCTCAAGTTCTGTCTTAAGCCTCCCCTTTCTCATGTGAGGGGTGAGGCTCTATTTATATTGTTTTGAGTGCAATTAATGCAGGAATATGAACCATTTTGATCGGACGGTCTGGAGAGCTTCCCTTGATCAAATGATGTTTGATGGATATTTGAGTGTCTTAACAATGTCAGAATTAAGTAATGTTAGGCTCGTTGGATTTTTCTTGTCGAGACACTCGATTCGACTATGAACTCGTTAGATTCGACATCCGTTTGATCTTTCAAATGCCTCCGGAAATCCTACAAGAGTGGTTTGATGATTTGATTTGGGCTTGATTTGACTCGGATTGGACTGACTTTTATATCATTAGGTCCGTCTTTTCGAGCCGATCAGTTTGACTATAAGTTTGCTGAAGTCGGAGTTCCGGATGACTCTTACTCGAAGTTTGAATGTTTCTTTTCAAAAAATTGCACCAAGATTCATGTCGGATGATGAAAATTTGTTGGTTGCGTATCAATAGTTATACTGCAAACATAGAAATGTGATCGCATGAATCTCAAAGCTAATGGCAATGCAGGAAGGAGAAGAGAACGATCGAGCGTAGCCTTCAACGGTCGTTTCCATCGTTTCCAAATCAGTAATAGCACAGGAAGCAATTCACTCGAACGATCGACAAAAGATGTCAAGAGAATATCTTGTAGGGGCGGCAATCAACCTTCAGGACGATTGATGAGGAGCGACATTTCAGACCACCTATTAACCGAACCAACGTTTGTCAGACAATCGGATTCCCTCATCGATCGAATCAGCCCCTGCTTTTATTATATACCAATAACTTTATAATTACCGAAAATCACCCCACTTAAAAACTAATATTTGCTTCTCTTTCTCTCTTAATTACTTCCTCCTAATAGAACGTTCCATTCTTTTTTTGCGTGTTTCCCAAACATTCTTGAATTCAACAAATATGTACACTTTTATATTTTGTTCTTAATTAGTTGTTCCATAACTTCGGCCGGTAATTAATGTAGCCAAGGGCAGTTAGAGGTTTGATTACGTATATAATATATATATCTCATTAATGCTTTTTAAGTCACTTGAAGTACAAGCAATTCAGTTTCTTGCATGGTGAGAGGCTTCATTGTTACATTTTTTTCCCTTCTAATTTACAATTATAAGATTAGGGTCTTGGCTCGTGTTCGGCTCGTTCGAAATATCTCGTGTTCGAAATCGGCTTGTGTTCGAAATCGGCTTGTGAACAGTGTGTCTCGATTTAAATATTCGTGTTCGTGTTCGGCTCGTATTCGACTCGAAATTGGCTCGTTAAAATTAAATTGAAAAAAATAGATGTAAAGTGTGGAATTTGAACCTGGACCAAAAATATACAAAATAAGGAATTAACTACATTACCACATGAGATGTTATGATTTAAACTTAGATATAAATATATATAATATATTATTATATAAATAATATATGTAATATATTATTATATAAGATGTTATGATTTAAACTTAGATATAAATATATATAATATATTATTATATAAATAATTATATAATTTTTTTTATTCGAGCTAAAACGAGCCGAATACGAGCGAACAAAGAACTGTTCGTTTCAGCTCGTTTATAATTCGAGCTTTAAAAACTTGTTCTTGTTCGACTCGTTCACTTAACAAACAAGCCGAACACGAGCTGTTCACGAGTTTTTTTGACAGCCCTATATAAGATATAACTTCTAAAATAATAAAATTTAGGTGCATTTACTTACATACCGCCTAATTTCTATGTATTTACGAATCTAAGTCCTAAAGTTTTTTTTACATTCTCATCTCTAAAGTTTTGTCATATCACATCAAAAAAATATGACTACTTTAACTTTTAAAATCAAATGCATGCTTGCATGAAATAGAAGTACATACTATCATGCACGAGCAGGGAAACATATAGATACGTAAAAATTGAAATTTAGATGTTAGATACTTAATATACAATAATAGAGTGGAATGCATGACATGATGTTAACACCACTGCCTATGTTTATCATTTGATACCAAGCACTATCGTCTATTGTCACGAGCAAAATAGACGCCAATCATCACAAGCACAACCTACATCTCTCGTCTCTAACAAGTTCAATGCTCGCCAATAGCAAACGCTTGTCAACACTAAGAAAATCGACGACACAAATGTTAACATTCGTCGTCAACATCAATCTTGACGCTTGTCAGGAAAAAAAAAATTCAATAAAATGTTTGCATTATGATTACTACTTTATTTGAAATCATATCAATTTCATCATAAAACTAATTGTTTTGTTCTTTTCCAAGGTTGAAAATGAAATTAACACAAATTCAAAAGTGATTAGTTGTTTGGTTTTCAGCTACTTCACAATTGCAGAAATATGTATGCTGAATCATAAAATATTTGCTGTTGATTTTCAACATAGTTAGGTTTTTTTTTTCTTTTTTTTTTATTTCATTAAAAAAAAAAATCAAACAGAAGAAAATGTGGTAGGAGCTGGACACATAAACAGTAGTTGGAAATAATTGGTCAAAAGAAAATCATCAAGCCTTACTAGCTTTTTACCAACTCTAGCTATATATATATATATCTAATTTGAGTTAGATAGAATCGAACTTAGGATGGAAGGGACACACCGAAGTTGCCAACCAACAGACCATTAGTTACGCGCAGACGCACACAGACGCATGCGCACGTATGTACTTGAGATATATTTGAGATGCATTTCCTCTCGCTCTCAAAAAGGACATTATATGAACTAGATTAGAGGGATCAATCATCCGAAAATTAGGATTCATTTCTTAGCTCAAAGACATATACGAATAAGGATATTTGATTGCTCATGCATGAGAAAATTTCATATTTATATATATTTAATATAAACTCTTAAATTATATGGACATATAAATCAGAACATGAGAGCAAATTCATTACAAACTAATTGGTCTTACACCCACCCATCTTCTTTCTATCTTTCCACTATAAAAACAGGATATTTACGAGGTTTTATGTATTATAAATTAATTAGTTGGTAAATCTTCGATTTACTTTTAATCTTGTCAGAAAACTATAATTTAATTAATAAATACACATCTATTACAATGCACCTTTCACATTGACACATCAACAACTACAATCATAGGCCCATTTATTATTATTATTAAGAAAAATTACACACAGACCACCCATTTCTTAAGATTTTACCTAACTCACACCTAAAATTTCATTTTTACACACGTAGCACTTTTAAGTATGGACAAACAGATGAATTTAACTAATAAAATGTGATAATGAGTGCTATTTTTCATATGATATTTGTAATTATGAAAATTTAGGATCAAATACGTAAATATGAAAGATTTAAGTGCTATGAATGTAAAAGCCCCATATTATTATTATTATTATTATTATTAAAGTAAATCATTAGTGCTATACAAAAATTTATTTTGCAAATCCAATAATTTTTTAGTTTATTTTTGTGTGATTTATATCAAGAAGATATATTTTTTTTTTCAAGATACTCCATTTTATATTCATTATCCAACATTATAATGCCTTTATTAATTTGATTTATTTATTTATTTATATTTTATAAGACCCAACCAATGCGGATTAGGCTGCCAGATCAGCAAAAGTCGATGCCTGGATCATTGTGGTATTCACACGTGTGAAGGTCCCAATTGGGCCCCTTTATCTTATCTAATATAAATAATACTCTCAAAATAAATAGAATAGAAATGTACTTATGAATTAAAAATTAGATAATCTAATTAATATATTTCTATAATATTAATATAAATTTAAATAAATACTTAAAATTTCAATTAGATATAAATAGACGCAACCTTATGTAGACACCCACAAGCAGACAATATATACACAGCTCATAGGAACATGCATTAATTTTAAGACACATCTCATATAGTTGAGTTGGAGGACTATAGATCTCAAGAAGTTCTGCCTTATCTTCTTAAGTCATATAATATTATCCATAACTACATTTCAATTAAATAAATATATAAATAAATACATATTTTAAAAAGAATGGCTAGAAGCTATTATACGAGCTTCCAGCCACTCATAATGTGCCTAACAATTAGAGTATCGCCTCCTTAAGGCCAACTGTGCCAGAGAAGATTCGACTCCCGACCTGAGGTGTCGTACACTGAGGATGCCAACCAGGAGGCTGAGGTACGTGACACACATCTCTCTCTCTCTCTCTCTCTCTCTCTCTCTCTCTCTATATATATATATATCACATTTGTCTTTATTCTAAAACAATCTAGTTAAAATATATATCCAATCACCAATCATTAATGTAGCTGAATGAGACTGGTTGACAATTAATCATGCAAAAAAAACTATATCTCACAAAATTAATCAAAATATGTAATACTAAATTGCAATAAGTAAGAAGAATTTTGGTTGATGTAAAGATGAGGATTAGATAACTATCAAGTAATTGGAAGACTGAAAGGTCTTCATCAAGATCAATACCTGACCAAGGTTTGGAGGCATTTAAGAATGCTTACACAGTATTAAATTGATGGAACCAAAAATGTCTAATTCATAACAACTAAAATCCAAAAACAAAAAATTATTAATGAGATGAATATGAGTACCATTGCTAATGAATTGAAGTATGTGCAGCTAAAGTTATCATTATTGTACAATTTGAATGCAACAATGGAGGTAAATTTGTGCGCCAGGTGCTTGACATGAACTAGTCATGCTGAGTTCAGAACAAATCTAGTTAAAATATATATCCAATCATCAATCATTAATGTAGGTGAATGAGACTGGTTGACAATTAAACATGCAAAAAAAAAAACTAGATCTCACAAAATTAATCAAAATATGTAATACTAAATTGCAATAAGTAAGAAGAATTTTGGTTGATAAAAAGATGAGGATCAGATAACTATCAAGTAATTGGAAGACTGAAGGGCCTTCATCAAGATCAATACCTTACCAAGATTTGGAGGCATTTAAGAATGCTTACACAATATTAAATTGATGGAACCAAAAATGTCTAATTCATAACAACTAAAATCCAAAAACAAAAAATTATCAATGAGATGAATATGAGTACCATTGGTAATGAATTGAAGTATGTGCAGCTAAAGTTACCATTATTGTACAATTTGAATGCAACAATGGAGATAAATTTGTGCGCCAGGCGCTTGACATGAACTAGTCATGCTGAGTTCAGAACAAACTCGTGGCTGGGTTCAACGAAGACTCGCCAACTGAGATCAAGACAAACTCGCCATACGAGATCCATGAAACACTCGCCGGCCTAGTTCCAGACATCTAGCCGAGATAAGGCAAACGTATCCACTACACTCAAGGGAAAACTCGTCCAAAATCATCACCATACTCGCCAAATTGATCCAACTCAAGTAGTCTTTCATGCCATATTAAGTTACGCGGATAATACTCCAAGGAAATCTAGCGACTCCTCTACACAACTAACCATTATCCTAGTCCGAGTTTTATGTTTGAGGCACTTGCTCTGATTTTTAATATTACCTAGTGTTTATGACATCATGGCTTACACTATGTACTTGATACAATAGCAAACATTTCTAAATTTCAAGGAAAATCGAATGATGTCGATCAATGATTATGCGAAGTATTACTGTAGGACACAAAACTAAGATAATAACACTAGTTTCACCTAGCTATGGGAGAAATGGCAATATTATAGTAAGATGCTGGAGTTAGTATAGGTATTTGTGTTAATGTTCCAACATTGATGGACGAAATGTTGGTGGTGGCAATCATGCATGCAAAAACAAGATATTTACGAGGTTGTATGTATTCTTAATTAGCTGATAAATTTTCAATTCGCTTTGTCCATTTGAAAAGAAAATTCATGCATAGGTAAGGACTAAGGAGGCATATGTATATATATATATATATATATAAATTGAAGTTTTGGTGTTTGACATGTAAAAACATAAGAACAGAGTGCTATGTAAACATTCCTTAATATTACAGGATGCAGACTCAGAAGAAGGTATATATGTTTGTGGTTATATATGCTCATAAATGTAATTAATATATTTATTAATTACATTTATAAGTAAATTAATATAATCTACAAGTAAAATTGATGCATTTGTGGTTATATGTGTTCATAAATGCCACCTTACCTATGCATGAAAAGGTGTATTAACTATTTAAAAGTTAAAATAGTGGTATTTTTTATGTGCCATGAAGGATTTGGGTGACATAAATGTAAAACCTAAAACAAAGGAATTAGATATGTAGATACATGAGAAATAGGTGGTATTTATGTAAATCCTCCTCTAGTTAACTCCAGCTTGCAGCCAAACACTAAGATTGGATCATATAATACGAATTTGATCAAGCATTTTAGTAAGTGCATGTAAAAGAGGAAATCCAAGTCTTTGTCTATTTATATATTCAGAAAACTTTAGAGAAAAAAAAAAAACAAGAAATACAAACAAGTAATAAATCTTATATATATTCAGAAAACTTTTGCGAAAAAAAACAAGAAATACAAACAAGTAATAAATCTTTGTTGACGTGTTAAGTTCATTATATAAAACACACTAGTATAAATAATTTTGCATAATTACGAACTTTAAAGATAGACCATTTATAAGTTCATGTAAGTCATGAGTTCAAATCAACATTACATTGGAACTTAAGAACACATATTTGACAATAATAAAGTGCATAGTGAACATCGGTATGCAAAGTAAAGACATTAATTTACCATGTCAAATCTAAGCAATACAAACAATGCATAAGATTGATAAACTGTTGCACATATCACACAAAAAACTTCTTTTGATATACTTATCTAAATTCTTTGACGTCAACTGTAAAGTTATATTCCTGATCACAGCCCAGATAAGAATCGCACATGAAGTAGATGGTGAAAGATTTCTTCCCAACATCCTTAGGCACAGCAAAAACAAGCTTAACTTTGGCTCTTCTTTGCAGCGCAACTCTTTTTATGGCAAGCAATTGGTTGTTGCTGCTATCACCAACAACAAGCCACCAACCTTCTTCTTTAGGCTTGGGATATCTCGGAGCATCCACCGCTCCGACCTCCATGCGACCCTCAAGGTCCCGTTCCAGCGTAACCTGCAACGTGGCGTCCTCACCAGGTAGAATATCATCAGCATCCAGCACTTCATAAGCCATATCAATGTTTGGGAATCGGTTGCAAAACCGTGCGATATCAAGCATCTGAGCATCGGACATCTGCAATAACTCACGCCTTTCTTCATCCTCCATCTCTACCAAATCGAAGACCGTCTCGATACTCTTTTCCGGGTTCTCCTGGCAACGCTTTGCCAGCTCTTTGGTGAAATGAGGAAGCTGGAGGAGCATTGAGTCTCGTTCCCACATTCCCTGAGTAATCATCTGGCACATCTCCATTGCCAGAAGGGCGAGGGTGAGCCAACCATTGCTGGAGATGACATCAACCATGGCCTGAAGAAGCCTGTGAGCGGAAAGCAGCACCTCATGCTGGTCTGCTGCTAAGTTTCCAACCACGGTATGCCGAGAGAAGTGAGCTTGCAGGAGTGCATTTGCCTTCACGTGTGGATCTGTGCACTTTGGATTTTCGAGGGAAAACCTTTGATGATATATAAGCTTCCTGATCAGGTCCTCCTCGCCAGGACGAATCGGAAGCTGTGCATATTCTGAGGCAGATGCTAAAATATCAAGAAGACCCTTCAGCTTAGTTTTCGGAGACAGAGATGAACTGAAACGCTCTATAGTCATGTAGCTGATGTAATAGTAAGAAGCAATCAATCCAAGATTAGAAGGTTTGAGATACATATCCTCTTCTATGCTGATGCACTTGCTTGATTCCAAGTCATTCAATGTATTCTCTACGAGGTCGGAAAGATGGTCAGATAGATGCCGGTGGCTGACACCCTGGAGATTATAATAATTTGGATTTTTTGCGAGCCTTCTGTACATAAAGGTCCATGTAAGATAATCCACGGCATCTTGCTTGTTCTCAACCACACCAACGACGACTTCAGCATTCATATGGTCATGCAAGAAGTGATGAAGATGGCTCTCAACAGGAAATGCTTCATAAAGAAACTTTTTGTAATATTCTTTCCTTGGTGCGTGACAAAGAATTACACATTTACCAGAACTATCTATAAGAGGCCTGCTCGCATGTCCCATCATCTGCAACAAATCAGTGATTGGGTAGTCGGTATGAGCATTCTCTCGTCCGTCGTAATACTGGGTACCCATGATGACGACCAGGTGAGCCGGCAATGACATTCCCCAACACATCGAGCTGCTCGCAACGCAAATTTGAATCCTTCTGCTGAAGAATAACTGCTTCACAACTTCTTGATCGAGGTCACAAAGCCCTTCATGAAGGTAGCCAACACCCATCGGAAGCGTCTCCTTCAGAGTCTCCTCCTTGATTCCAGATATGAAAGTCTGCATCTCATCCACAGTACCAAGGAGAAAAGAAGGATTTTCAGCACTTTCTGCGCCAGAGTAAGCGCACAAGTCTAGAGCCGTCAGTCTCGCATGCTTTCTAGTGGGAACGAAAACCAGAGCGGGTTTTCCATTCTTCGCATGTTGGACAACAGCAGTGTAAGTAGGCTTCGACATTGCCTGCATCCTAGCTTCAAAATTTGCGATGTCAACACCTTGAATGTGTATCTCCAATGGCACGGGACGAACACCAGGTGGGAAATTAAAGAGGCCGTGAGAAGTGGCGCCAATCCATTCACCAAGATCCTTAGCATTTGCGAGGGAGGCTGAAAGAGCGACAATACGGATGTTTGAACCGGTATGACTTGCTATACGCCTCATTCTAGAGACGACTATCTCTAACACTGGGCCAACCGACCCGCCAATCAAATGAAGTTCATCAACAATGAAAAGGCTGACATGCTGTACGAGAAACGACGAGAAAGAGCATCCCATTTCTCCGGAGTGCTGATGATTATCCGACCCTTTTCGAGCAGTTTCAAATCAGTTGCTGTCTCGCCTGTCAACTCCACAACAGATAAACCTAAGTGCTTTCCAAATTTTTCTTCCCAATCACGAAACCTTTCCTTTGCTAAAGCCTCAATTGCACCGATATATACAACACGCATTACGCTCTCAGGAAGCTTTTGATGATTTCGCAGAATGGCGAACTCTGCACATATGGTCTTCCCGCTGCCTGTTGGTGCTGCAACCAGGACATTGTCATCAGTGTTATATAAGACGGTAAAAACTTGAGTCTGGATAGGATTAAAATGCTTGAAGCTATCATAAAGAGCTTCAAAAGAAGGATTCCTCAAAGCAGTCACCGGAAGGGGTTGCAAATCAAGCAATTCAGTTGGGGGTGCGTATTTCTCTGGTAATATAAGATGCCTAAAACAAACAGGCAACACTGTTTGAGAACCAAGCCATCGATCGGATACTACACGAATAAAATATTGAGGCGGAAGGGGCTCGTAAATGGGGACAGTGAAACTCAAAGTGTGATTTTCATCAACATACTGTTTCTTAAGTATAAAATACTCATGATGAAGAA
Organism: Phalaenopsis equestris; assembly: GCF_001263595.1. Classification (NCBI taxonomy): domain Eukaryota; kingdom Viridiplantae; phylum Streptophyta; class Magnoliopsida; order Asparagales; family Orchidaceae; genus Phalaenopsis; species Phalaenopsis equestris. The sequence goes on from NW_018164891.1 coordinate 418,092, forward strand.
TATATTCGCCATCATTGTCTTCGACGATAACCCAAAAAGGTTCGACATAACCATGTACTTTGTCATCCCACTGAAAGTCTGGCGTTAACGTAAGCTCAAAACCCAAAACAGTTCGAGTGATGGGTTGAACATGTGCAGATAGGTTAAGTTTTGGCAATTGGTGAATGCAGGTGTAAAGTGTCTTCCCCATTTTGGGAAAGCGAATCAGCTCTCCAAGTTGCTGTGTGCTAAGGTCATAGTACCTTTCCCAGGACAAATCCTTCTTCTCCAGTTTCATTAGAATTTCGTTTGGTATGCCAACAAACTGCCGTAATGGAGTCTGAACATTCCACATGCGTTTATCGACCATCTTGCAGAGGTTCAAAGCCTTCTCGGCTAGTTGAGCCCATCCTCTCTTTAAGACAATCTCAAACAGAGCTCGCAGAAGACGACCAGCACTCTGCCACATAAATGTTAGAATTTCGATAAAAGGTTTCATTTTAAGTAAAATGATGAGAAAGATATCTCGAAATGAAAAACAACAAATGTTGAATGAATACAAACCTGTCTAATGAAAACCATATCAGACGCCAATGAAAGCCCCTCAAGCTTCAGCTGTGATATATAAGCCTGTAAAAGAACATTAATCTTTGCACTGGGCTCTTCTAAGCTTTCTTTTACAGGAATGGGAACTCGATCCAAGAGCTTCGCCAATTCCATTTTCTCATCTTGCCTAACGGTAATATATTTAAATTCTTCGCTGAGAGAGAACAATCTGCAAAGCTCAATATCACCCATGGTTGGCTTCAGGTATTCATTGTATGTGGATATTGTTCCATGAGTTATATAGTAATAACTTGCTATTCTGCCCAGATCAGTGACCTGGAAATACCCGCTCTTTCTATCATACTTGACCAGATTATTCTTATCCAAGATGCTTGCAGCTGAATGGATCTAAAAAGTGTAAAAAGAAAGCAAATTCACAGTTGCTATCAGTAGAAGAACTAAAAAGCAAACTGAAACAATGCACTTTATAGCAAAAAAAATAATAATAAATAAAAATCATTGGGATGCATATTTGCAGTCATCTATCTGATATTTCACTAGCAAAACTGATAAGGTATTATTAATTCATGAAAAAATAACAAGCAATATTTCCTGAGAAATTTACAAGATCAAGAAAGAGATGGCTCTTAGGAAGCACAAGGAAATCACGTTGCAACTAGAAAGAAAAATATAGATGTACAACCATATAGTAAGTGTGGGCAGCGGAAGGTGCTCCTGAACTCATGGTGCAATCCTCAGCATCCAACTCTTTTGAAGTTAAAGGATCCAATGTTGGCAACATTGAATTTTCAAAACAAACTATTTCACTTTCCCATAAATTTCTCCTAGATGGCATGTTGGCCTATCTAAAATTTCTATTAAAGGTATTGATATTGCCCATTGGCTCAATCCACCGTGGTTTATTTCATCTAAGGCACAATGCTTGAGAACACTGCCAATTAAGAATATTGTTGCACTCTTAATTGGCTGTTTGAAGTCAGTTAGGACGTGAGATTGACTACTGAGTGGAGCAAGGAGATGGTTGCTAATGATGCTATCCAAGGATATAGGAAAGTTGATGACTGGTTGGAGCTTGGCAGCACGTGAGAAGCTCCAAGAAGGGTTCCGAGGTTAATGTGATTTTTGACAAAACAGAGAAGACATGATGGTGCAACTACTGAAGAAGATAGATTAGAGAGATTGTTGAACGAACTTAACGATAAAGACTCTGTGGGAAGAGAGATTAAAAAATTTGTGATAGCATGAGTATATGAGAGTAGAACGTAGCTAGGCTTAGATGACAATTAAGAAGAAGTTAATAGCTTCTATTTTATCAAGTTGGGGTATGCATTATTTGGTTGAATCGAAAGTAAACAAAACCAATTATTTTGGGACGATTTGATTTGTGGTGGTTTGAATCTTGGTTTAATTAGTGAAATATTTGGTTTTCAATTTTTGGATCTGTTTGAGAATCAATATTTTGAATAAAACCAAAATAATTGATTAAACAGTAAGAAATTAAAAACCATTTCACAACACATTTTCGGTTATGTTTGTAATCTTCATTCAAACTTCCACGAAAGCACTCAATTGCTTTGTAATTATATATTTTCAATTATACTTAGTGCTTATCAAATATGTGATAAAAAGCTACATAATATATATACATATATATATTTACACATAATTTATAAATATAGCTAACTTCAATTTATCCAAAACAATTTAAAAAAAACCAAACAGATTATTGTTTTGTTTGACTGGGTTTTGCCCACTTCTTTTTTTTTTTCAATCTGGTCTAGATACTTGGACAACCAAAACCAATTTGTTTTCCATATATTTCATTCAAATCATCCAAACCAACCAAATGCACACCCTATCACCAAGCAGATCAAAATGAGGAAGGCATAGTTATAGGAACCAGCACAAATTTCCAACAAAAATTAGGGTGAAACAAATTTCTTTCTTCGATAACACTAGAAGATAAACACCTACAGATTGAGAGTTAGGCGATCACTCACAAATCCTACAATTTGATAGGTAGAAAATCTCTCTCAAACCCTAACCCTTAGACTCAAGACTCAATGTCACGCATAAACCCAACCCTAAACATAACAACCCTATTTATACCCAACAACAGTAATAATAATACAACAACAATAAAAACAAGTTTTTATTCCACTAAATGGGGTCGGTTACATGAATCCTTTTACTCCATTGTGTCCTATTGAGTGTCATGTTTTCGTTCAATTCTAATAGATTAAGATCATTTTTTTATACAATATGCCCAAGTCTTTTTAGGTCCACCTCTCCCTTCCTTAAAATAAGTCGAATCTAAATCATCTACTCACCTAACCAGATCATCAGATGGTCCACGTTTAATATGATCAAACCATCTAAGGCGACTCTCTCTGATCTTGTCTACCACTGAAGCTACACCAAACCTATGATGAATATATTCATTTTGCACTGTCTCCAAGTGTCAAGCCACTCATCCACCTATGCATTCTCATGTCAGCAACACTTAACTTTGCTTTATGCTTCTCTTCCAAAGTCCAACATTCTGCACCATAGAGCATTGCCGGTCTCACCACCATCTTATAAAATTTTATTTTCAATCAAAGCGGTACTTTTTTATCACAAAATAGGCTCGATGCATTCGCCCACTTCATCCAACCAACTTGAATTCTACTAATAGCATCCCCATCGATATCACCATCATTTTGAACAATAGACAAGAGATTTCTAGAAGATTAACACCTTTAATGATTTGATCACCCATAGTTACAATTGTGCCACTAGAGCTACTACTACTAAAATTGCATTCCATGTATTTGGTTTAAGATCTACTCAAATGAAGGCCTTTAAACTCCAATGTAGACCTCCATAATTCAACTTATTTTCCTGATTTTTTTCTCTACTCTTATCCGCAAGAAAGATATCATCAGCAAAAAGCATACACCAATATACATCCTCCGGTAAATGTCTGGTAAAAGCATCAATAACTAAAGCAAAAAGATATGAGCTTAAAGTAGATCTCTGATGTAATCTAATTGAAATAAGAAAATACTATTCAATCCTCCTATTCGAACACAAGTAACAACTCTAGGCTAATAAAAGACAAAATTTCTCTTAGGCGTCGATATAATAAAACTAAAACACAAGTAACAACTCTAGGCTAATAAAAAACAAAATTTCTCTTAGGCGTCGATATAATAAAACTCCACTCCCAAAAAAACACTTTGTCATCAAGATGGAAAAAACTATTTTGGATCAGATTGCGAGGCTCCCCGCTCATAACTGGCTTGAGTCTAGTTCTCGCCATCAGCACAGCCACACTTGACATGACCTTTCACTTCTCAAAAGTTTGGTAGTCACTTTCCCCCATTGAAAGTTATCCTTCTTTAATTTCTTACTCCACCACCACAAAATCGAATTATAACTCTTCACAAAGTTCTGGTAGTGTCCTGTAAGTCCCATAAACCTTCTCAACCCCTTCCAGGTTTTAGATAGTGGCCCCTTCAACCTATCTGTTATCTTCAATGGATCTACTAACACCAGTATTACATAAGCTAGGGTCATCGTGAAGCACCATCATCTTGTCTCCCTCATGAATACTTTGCACTGTCAAAACTCATCTCTTACAAACTCTCTTGCTCTTTTCCACATGTCTAATTCTCATCATTACCCATGAATTATCTTCCGCCTGGAAGACTGTCGCAGCAAAAGGTACCAGCCCAGTTGGATGCAGCCTCCCTCGGGGTTCCACAACCTGTGGTTCCCTCTTTCAAGCCAAAATTCTTCGAAGAGATACTCTCCCTCACTGAATCACACGACATCCCATTATGGTTGCTATCTCTCGTTCCCAATCTCTAGATGTTGTGCAATTCCCTCTAGATGATGTCGCTCAAATACGCTCCTGACTCATTCGCTCAATCTTGCCTGCTTTCGTTTGTTTCGGCAGTTTGAATGTCATGTTCTTTCTTCTAAGTGTTGCGACTCGAGTTTGCTCCTAATTCCTTCATTCAATCTCGCAGCTCCTGGTCGCCTAAAACAATACTCCTACCCTAATTTCATGTGAATCTTTCTAGTTGTTGTTGCTTGTATCCATTCCCATCATCATCGCTCGATCCCACAACAAGTTGAGGCGATTTGTGTGAAATTTCACGATATTCTTCATTTCTTCCAGGGTCGTAAATCTCTACTCGAACTCCCCCTCCATGGACAGGAAATGTTCCTCGATTTCAAATCTAATTTAGCTCATCTCTTCCTTCAATTTGTTCCCCAAATCATCTACTTCACTATTTCCATATCTTCAAGTACGATTTTTAATCACGAAGGCAAACATTATGCCATTAAAGTTTCTTCCCAACTAGCTCTTTTCTCGAATGTATTGCAAGTCAGCAGATCACACCATCGTCGTCATCTACCATGAAATCACGTCTTGTCGTAGCAAAAGAACGGCTTGTATGTGATCATGTCATCACTGTATCACACGTACCAAGTTGATAGGATGGAGGTGTATCACGATCATGCATCATCACTGTATCATCATTGTATCGCATCATTGCTGCATTAGGACAGCTTCTTCCCAGCTAAATCTTATAGCAACTGTATCATGATCCCATGTCACCTCCACGAACCTTCATCATTGATGGCTCTAATCGTGGTTGTATCACGAGGGCGTAGATAGCGATCGGGTCAAGTTCTCCCCCCTTGGTTTGATTCCCAAAAATCTTTTTTTGATACCACTTGTTAGGAACTGACAAAGTGTTTCACACAAAAATCAAGGCAAAAAAATTACTTTCTTCAATAACACAAATAAAGGATAAACATCTACAATTCGAGAGATAGACAATCTCTCCCAAATCCTACAATACCGAGAGGTAGGAAATCTCTACCAAACCTTAACCCTAAGTTTCAAACTCAATCTCATGCATAGGGTTGTAAACGAGCCGAGCTTGAGCGAGATCAAGCTTGGCTCGTGTTCAGCTCGTTCGAAATTTGCTTGTGAACGGTGCATTCGTGTTTGACTCGATGTAGTTATTCTTGCTTGTGTTCGACTCGAAATTGACTCATTGAAATTAATTGAAAAAAATAGATATACGATATTGGATTCAAACATGCACCAACTACATGCAATAAAAGGCGCAGAATCACATGACCACATGAGTTGTTATGATTTAAACTAAGATAATAATAATAAAAGATAAAATCGCCTTAGGCACTGGCGTAACATATAGCTCATTTGGAAGGTTAATAGCATTGTTTTAGGCTCTTTTTTAGAAGCAAGCGATTATACGTCTTCTATTAGAGATGAAAATGAACAATGGGCTACTATTGCTTGTCATTTTGGTTGGCCATGGTAAAGATGTTCTGATTCTAATGTGCGTGTTAATATAGTTGGCTTAAAAGAAGATTTTAAAGTAACTTCTTAGAAGTTCCAGGAGCCTTTTGGCTTAAGTTTGCCACAGCTTGAGTTTATTAGCATCGAAATTGAATTAAACCAGATATAAACAGAATCATAAAATATTAAGTCTAAACTCTATGTATGGTTAATAACTAATATAACAAAAGCTTAAATCAGTAGAGTAGATGAATAGTTACGTTGGAGTTGAACTTGAATTTCAAAGTCAAAAGTCTGGATTGGGTTGTCTAAAATCAATTTAAGCACTTAACTCATTCAACAGAAAAGCAGAGCACGAATTAATATTCAGATAATTGGTTGGGTTTAACCATCAGCTGCTTATGTGAGATGGCTTAGTTAATTGATTTAATCAAACTTAAGCCAGACATTAAAATTAAGATTCAGAAACCCATTGAAGTAACTAATTAGATCAACCTCTTGTGAGCCCAATTAGCTGCGCCCTGACCATAAAACTTAATCAAGGGATCAAAGCCTAGGTTTCAAGTTCACTTGATCAAGACGCTTACACTTATCTATTTGGGTTAAAACAATATATTTACTTTTGGCAATTGAATTTAACTATCATAAATCACAAGTCCTTCAAGACTCAAGTGAACTTTTGAGTAAGCTTTGTTTGAATTCAATTCAAAGTAATTAGCTTAATTTAGAGATTAAAAACTTCAATCCAAGTCTTGTCTCAGATTAATTCAGGCTAAGGTTAAGCATTAGTGAGGATTACTAAGCTAATATGACTAAAATTGGTCTAGTAAGATCATATGTTTTTAGCAATTGTTTAGTATTTTTGGACTTCAACTAAATCGTCTAAGCATTTCTTGGCTTGTAATATGTTAGCTTAGGCCAACTAAAGAGGTTCTAGTTACAAGTCAACCTTGTCGCCTGCCAAACACCTACATGGTAAACCAAGAGTTAGGTTAGATTAAGAAGGCTGCGCAGGGCTGTTTTTAATAAATTTGACTTGAGTCAACCCTAAGATGAAAGTAGTCTTATGGTGTATATGTCAATATTGAAAGGGTCGCATAGGCTAGGGATATCTTCGACAAGGCTCTATAAGTTTTAAGGTTGGCTAAGCAGATTGCAAGTCTAGTTAGAATTTGTTTAACTGAGCGAAGGTACAATATAGCCAATTTGAGATAAGAGCTTTCTAGACCTTCTAGAGAATGATAGTAAGTAAAGTAATTAATTTATGGAAAGATGACATACAATGAACCATAATAAAATACTGCACATTTTCCTTGAAATAATAAATCCTAATGGTATGTTCGTGGCATTCCAGAGGTAAGATATCAAGATGGAGCAGCAAATATTGATGATAGCAGTAATTATAAAGCATATATGTGCATTCCAGAAGTAAAATATCAAGATGAAGCAGCAATTATTGATGATAGCAACAAGCATATCAAGATGAAGCATCAATTATTGATGATAGCAACAAGCACAAAGCATAGATGTCCATACAAAACTCTTGCTGACTCTATGAACCAATTCACTTAATAAGAATATGCAGCCGACACATTAAAAACCAACTCAATTAGCTAGAAGTTTGAAATAAAATATTTTTTAAAAGTTATTCCTTTATATTCAATATAAATTGAAATAAAATACCAGGATATTATTCGGTAATAACTTTAGTCGGGCATTCTTAATGCATGTTACTCATCCAGACAATCAAGGAACATTCACTAAAAATTATTTTTTAAGAAAAAAACTACAGAGGCAAAATTCTGAGGAATAAACTACTATCTTTTTAAATGGATACATGCATTTTTCCCATATATGTTGTAACTTATCTTTTAACCATGCAACAACCTATTAAAAATAAAAACAATTCAAAATAATCTACATTATGAAAAATAGTAGGAAATCAAATATTGTGTTTTGTGATAGCTTAATCATCCATTGAGCATGCAAGTGCAACACCCAAATGAACTGTCAAAATGGCTAAAAAAATGTACGCAATAATGTGTGGGGCAATTCAAAACAAATAAAACTTTTTTAAAATAAAAACTACATCTTAAGCAATTTCAATGACTTGAATTTCAAAAAACATAAGGAGCTGGTACTTTCAGAAAAGGGCATTCCACATCATTCATCTTTGCTATTAAGTTTTAGCAAAATGAGATTAAATTTGATCACAAGGTTCTTAGGTCATAAGAAAAAAGATTAATGACTTAGATTTTAGTTTGAAGGACATAACAACAAAAATTACAACAGTTTATCCATCTTAACTATTATATTCAGCATTAAAATAAAAATGTTTATGTAGCATGAGAGTAAATGAGCTTAAGAAAATATGATTAACAGCTAAATTGGAAATAAACAGAACATGCAAAATATGTTGAAAAATGAATGAATTAGGCAATACTCGAGCTTTTACTTACTAAATCAGCTCTTCGTTCCTCTAAAGTTTTGTCTCGGTCCAAAATGTCAGCTGGCAAACCATAAAGTGTTGGATTTCTCAGCATACGAATGTACAGATACGTATACCCTATCCAAGTGCACGCTTCATGTGCATTTTGAACAGTTCCTAACACAATCTCCGCATTCAGTTGATCAGCCAGCTTCGAAACAAACTGACTCTCAATTGGTAGTTGCTGATTCATGAGAGACAGATAGTACTGCAACTCACTGTGGCCCGTTATAATGACCCCCTCTCCATAAGAATCAAACTGAGGTCTTCCAGCACGACCAAGCATCTGCATCACATCCAACGCACTAAGCTCAGTCCAAGCTCCTTGTTCTGGATTATATATTTGAGTCCCTTTGATTATAACAGTATGGGCTGGCAAGTTAACACCCCATGCAAGTGTGGCTGTTGAGACCAACACCTGAACATGCCCGTCAGCAAACAGCTCCTCGACAATATCGCGATCAACCCTCATCATCCCTGCATGATGAATAGCGAAGCCATACGGCAGTAAATCTTTCACGTCATTGCTTTTAACGAGTTCCGTTTGACTCTGAAGTATCTCACGGCTTGCACTGTCATCTTTCAAAAATCGACTCAAAGTGTCATTAGCCAATGCAGTGTCTCTAATGGCTCGAGCGGTTTTTACTGTTTCTTTTCTAGAATGAACAAAAATAAGCACTTGATGCTTTCCTGCAGCAGCCAGAACTTTTTCATAACAGATTTCGTTCATTAACTGAAATCTTTGCAATGGTTTCCTCACGGATATTCCAATGTATTGCTGTGCAAGTGGACATGGCCTGTAGCTATTATCAAAATAAAATAGGCCTTTCGAGGGATTTACACGCAAGAATAATGCTACATCTTCGTAATTTGGGAGAGTAGCTGATAATCCAACCAAACGAATAAGATCTTTCGTAGTCTCAATTTGTCTGACTGTCCTAGCAACTATACTTTCCAAAACAGGCCCTCGATTATCATGAAGAAGGTGAATCTCATCAATAATGAGGAGTTTCACTAACTGAGTGTAAGTTCTATCTCCAGATTTTCTAGTAACAATATCCCATTTCTCAGGTGTTGTAACTATTATATGAGTTTCTTCAATTTGTTGCCTAGTTAGTGATTGGTCGCCACTGAGTTCCCTCACAGTAATGTTAAAAAACTGTAGGCGATTAGACAAGTTCCCAACAACTTCAGCAACCAAAGCTTTCATTGGTGCAACATATACAATCTTAAACTCACTGGTGTCTACCTCCCCATCTTTCCAATGTAAAGCTATCTCATGAAGTATGGTTAGCATGGCAACATTCGTTTTTCCAGCACCCGTTGGAGCACATAAGAGTATATTCTCAGGTGTAAAAAGAGCAGTTTCATAAACTTTACTTTGAATTCTGTTCAACTGCTTCATACCTTCAAAAGCTGGACGTGCGTAGTCCGGCATCTCCGATATCTTCACTAACTTCTCTCCAGATGCAAGTGGTTTGGGCTTCAGTGCTGGCACATGAACTTCTTCATATCCCTTGTGGGGAGTTCTGTAAGATCCTGGAGGTAGTTCACACTTCTTGTTTGCCATCAAAAGGCCCCCTTTCTGAAATGCTAGAATTTCAAGATCCAGCATCTGTCTTTGCCCCTTTAACCAACCATTATCCGCCTCCCTATCCATAAACCTTTGATCCCTATCATCCCCTGTCACACGATCATCTTTTAGCCGTCTGGCCTCATCTCTAATGCTCCTCTCTACATTCTTTTGGCGCTCTTTTGCAGATGCCCTAGTGGCATGCAACTTATCCAAGATTGAAGCCAAGCTTGGCCCGAAGTTCATCATCTCTTCTTCAATTTTCCTCCGCTGCTCTTGGTCCTCAGCCCTAGCCAAGCGTGTGCACCATACTATCTTGAGTCTATTTCTTAAAAGCAGCTTTATAAGATCAAACTTATCGTATTCAAGTAATGTCACAAGCCGGTTCTCAACATCTCTGTCATCACCTTCAGCCAGAATTTTCAACACATCTTCTGCAAACTTTTGGCTTTGTTGCGGGTCGATTTTCTCGAAAGCTTGAGAGATTTTTCTCTGCAGCCAATAAGCATCAATATCTTGCACGTTCAATGTCCGAGCCTCATTAGTTTCCTCCATTTCATCGTCATCTATTCCTCCCATCTGCATAGCACCTATGTCATTTGGTTCCTGTCCATCATCATCCTCCTCTGATTCCTCTTGAATCTGATTCATGCAAGTAAGACAAAAAACATATTACATTCAATCTTGAGAATGTGAACATTGGGATAAAAAGATGTGAAAAATCATGTAAATATTGTATATAAGTGCATGAGCAACTAATACCTGATCATAGTCACTCTCTTCCTCCTCGTCCTCTTCAAACTCAACAGCAACACCAATGTCATCATCAAGAGCACCATCATTCCCATTTGCGGACACCGGACCAGCAGTCTCAGGTCCATCCTGATAATCCGTAATCAACCGTGCTATAGAGACAAGCTGGTCAAAAGTTTGGCTTGAAAAAGGATTCAAAAGCCTCTCAATATCCTTCTTCTTTTCAGGATTCTTGATCTTATCGTTCTTCAGAACAGCCAAAACCTCATCAGCAGCTCCAGTAAGCACATCATGTGGCTGCCCACCGAATTGCTGTTGGATAATACTAAGCAGTGCCTCATAAGCAGCACGGGTCTCCTTAGTTTTGGGCTGATATACACCCTCATCCACAAGCGAGAGTACAGTCTCCTCTTGGGTGCGCCTCCTCTTGCTATCCTTTCTCTGCTCCTGATCGGGCCCTGGCTCCCGCTCCTTCTTCTTTTTCGACTTTTTAATCTTCTCCTCAAGCTCCGGGGGCTTGCCTCTGTATGCTCGGTCCCCAAAGCTCTTTGGGTCGATCTTCCCCCATAGGGACTCCGGCTCACCTGTGGGCTCGTGGGTATCCCGGGGTCGAGAATCGGTGGTGAGTACAAGGCTCGAATTAGCACGATACTCGTACTGCTTAAAGCGGGCATGTGCTTCAGCACCTCCGCCTAAATGAGCCATTGCTCCCAAGAAGCAGATGCCCTAGATGCAAACACTGATAGAGGCAAGTGGAGGAGGTAGCGTTAAGTATTGTGATGGCCTAGGAAAACCGAAGAAATCATGAAAGCCGAAAAGTAAGCGCGTGGGGAAAGAGAGAGAGGAGGGGGAGAAAGACGAGGGTCACCTTCCTCGATGGTTTCTAGTAGGAGCGGACGCGAACGAGCAGAAAGATGGGAGTTTCGGAGGTCCTTGTGCGTCGTGATCCCGTTGTTGCCTTCCTAGCTCAAACCGCGACCTGTATCGCGAGCTTTCGGTCACGAAGACCTGTAGGGAGGTCGGCAAGGGTTTCAGTTTAAACTAAACCCTACTTGCAACGAAACAGCAAGAAGGGGAGGGGTAGGTTGTACCTAGGAGGTCGCCGGCGACCCGAATCCCCTTTGAGTTGAGAATTTAGCTACCATAGATACAGCGTACTTTCGGTAGTTGAAGATGGCGGGCTTGAGAAGGGTACAAGGAAATCCTCTCTTCGGTGAAGAGTCGGCTACGAAAATTCTGAAGCGTTGTTCAGCAGCAATGGCATACGCAGTATCTCATCATTTCTCTACCCATATTACTATTATTATTATTTATGTGTTAAATATTGTTATGATTTATATATTTTAAAAAATATAAAATATATTTTGTTGTAAGTTCTCTTGTAATAACTCTGCCGCAAATGGCGTATACGGTGTTTTCTTGTTTTTCTTGCTCCGCACAATATGAAGCATTACATGTGGGCGAGCGATGGTTGACAACGACTTTATATATGCTTAAAAAT